>NC_073746.1:158444857-158746732 GCF_029784135.1 Toxorhynchites rutilus septentrionalis
AATAAATTTCATTGCTTCGCTCCGAACCGATCATTTATTTTCTAACCGGTAAGCGGTTCACACCAGAAGAAGCGGTAGCTTAACAGAAGTACCAATATCGTCAGCAACCTTAGTGGTAGCACCAGAAGCAGCAGCAACCGAGATTCAATTCACAGCTATTCAACAGTGATGTAATGCTGGTGGAGGTACAGATTTAGAGTCGCCTGTGGCTGCATTCAGTATATCTAGAACAGGTGATGCATTACGTACATTGGCAATAAGAACACAAATTTCGACATATGGCCAGCTAGTTTACGCGATAACAAGAATGAATCCATTCCTTAAAGCCATGGCGCTTTCCATCGAACCTTTCACTGAAGAGTTATTTCGATACTATTCGATGCAATCGAGCCATTATAAAATTATATCCAAAATAATAAAAAGCAAATTGATTTTATTTGATTTGCTGGGAAATTTCTTGTGTGGATCTAGGAGTTTTGAGCTGTTTTGAGCTTACCGATGTCTTTCTTCGATCGATCGTGCATTTTTGCGAATTCGTGCATTATTTCCGAGTAAAAAGTTTTGTCAAATTGCAGCAAATTTCAATCCGGATGTGAGTGAGGTGATTTCCATAGAAGATAGCTATTTTCTTCTGTTGGAAACTCAAGGTAAATATTCATACATAAATCATAAAAAATCATTTTGGACGTAGGATCATTCAAGCCAACAAATTCATTTACCGAGTAAATCATTTCACATATAAGTCACATTACCGTTTAAAAAATTGGAATAAATAAAAATAAAACAATATATTTTAATTGACAGCCCTTGCATTAGTGCTACGTCCCGCTGGTTATGTCCCCGACATTACCCGTCCATCTTTTTTTTTTTTGTATAAAGACAACGTACCAGTTATGTAGTTATGACCGCAAAACTAACGGAAATAGGGTTCCAACTCGTTGTAAATCCCATATTCTCCAGACTTGGCTCCATCGGCCTATTATTAGTTCCGCAGTTTGAAGAAACGACTGGCGGGAAAAAAGATTTTATTCAAACAAGAAAGTGATTGCAGAAACGAATGGCAGTTTTCAGATTTGAACAAATACTATTAGGGGAAATGCGGTTAGAATGAACAGGGTTGGTAAAATGAACCGGTACTCAAATTCCGATAATTCAACTAAAAACCAATCGATACTTCTTGATTATCCTGTTCTTAGAACATATGAAGCTATTGAGGACACCCTGTTATGCGTGAAACTGTCAAATGTAGAAAAAAAATAAAACAGAATTTTATCACACGGGAGCCATTCGGATTTTACGCGCATTGTATTTGAAGAATTTCCCATGAAATTTAAGTTGTTCTACCTGATATCTTCGACAAATTATCAGTTTGGACGACTGTTCACATATTCGATTAAAGGTAAACAGATATTTCAGACAGAATTCTATTTTACTACTTTTCTTTTAAAGAAATATGTAATATTTTCATTTTTTATAATAAAAACCGTTTGTTGTTGAACAACAATTAGTTAAGCTATAATATTCTTCGAAGAACGGAGATTGTAGCGGTATGTGGACGCAGTAAATGGACATATTCCTTAGAGTGTTCAATTTAACCGCATTTCCCCTATTCGGTAACTGGCGACGAAAAATTGATCCACTGCAAAGCCAAATCGTTTCATCGGAAACACTCTGCCCTGTGTGTGGTGCGACCAGAAGGGCATGGTGATACCGGGTGAAATTGAATACAAATCGTTACCGACAAAAATGATAAATTTAAACTTCCGTCAGATTATCACTTTTTTTGCTTCAATGGGACATGCACTTGGAGATCAGCACTTCGCCGAATGTAAATATGTCGAAAAATGGGACGGCGAATGATTTTTGACGAAACAAAAATAGTTTTATTGGGAATGAATTCATAATTTACCTGTGCAGAATCAAACGGGGATTACTTCGAATAAAAATATTTTGAAGTTCTCCTAAAGGTTTTCGGAAGTTTGAGTAGTTTGATTGGAGTTGTACTATTAATGACATCCGAGGACCATGGGTATGTCCATTGTAAAGGGTGTGTCACATCAAATTGCATCACGGAAAAAACGCTGTAGAAATTTAATTTTTAGGAATTATATCTTCAGCTTTCGCTTATAATCAGATAAGAGTGTATAGATCACGTTGGCCATGCTTCACTGTCAACTTTTCGTAAATTTGGAAAAATGTCGTCGAACGAAAAAGAGCGTCGTGAATTAATCCTGTGCACTCATTTCGAGAATCCGGAGTTGTCACATCGGGACATCGGTAAGATGCTGGGAATCGTCCAATCCACGGTCAGCAGAGTACTAAAACGATACTTCGAGAACCTAACCATCGACCGGAAGGTGAAGAACGGCAAAGATGGATGATCCGTCAGTGAAAAGATCACAAGCGCGTAGTTAAGCAGTTTAGACGTGATCCGAGAAGTTCGGTCCGGGATGTCGCTAATAAGCTGAATTTGTCAAGTTCATTCGTCCAGCGGACCAAGCAGCGGGAGGGCCTGCGTACATACAAGGTTCAGAAGGCTCCTAACCGCGACGAAAGGCAAAACATGGTGGGGAAGACGCGAGCCCGGAAGCTGTACACCGAAATGCTGACGAAGCCGCATTGCCTGGTAATGGACGACGAAACCTACGTCAATGTGGACTTTCGTCAGCTGCCGGGCCTGTTGTTCTTCTCCGCAGAGGACAAATTCAGCGTTCCGGAGGAGTGCCTACAGAAGCGCTTACTACCACTATTGAAGCAGCACGAGGACCCGACCATCTTCTGGCCGGATCTCGCTTCGTGCCACTATTCAAAGGACGTGTTGGAGTGGTACGAAGCCAACGGGGTCACCTTCGTGCCAAAGGAAATGAACCCGCCCAACGCGCCGGAGCTTCGCCCAATAGAGAAATATTGGGCGATTATGAAGCAGGCCCTCCGGAAGAACCCAAAAGTTGTCAAATCGGAGGCGGACTTCAAGAGAAAATGGATTTCTGTTCAAAAAAAACTACAACCTGACGTTGTACAGAACCTTATGGACGGGGTAAAGAGGAAGGTGCGAGCATACGGGCTTGGGCTCGAAGTATGAATAAAAAGAAAATGCCAAAAGTTGTTTAATAGTTTTTATTTTCCTGTTTAAAATTTTCAAAAGGATCGGTCTACTGGGCGAATTTCTACAGCGTTTTTTCCGTGATGCAATTTGATGTGACACACCCTTTATTCAATACCTTCAAACGCAGCTGTAGAATTCAAGCACAGCTACGACGCGTTACCTGATGCATTCTATAGACAGTTTTCTGTTCGCAAAAATTTTTGAGCAGACTGAAGAATGCAGATTTAGCCAATTTCACTAATTTTGTAATCTCTAGGGCTGCTCATGTCGGGTTTCCGACGAGTGTTTACAAGATTAATTTCCTTATGTCGAAAATGGAAAATTTCACAAACAAAAAGATGTCAAAAAATTCTAGAAACGATGACTATAAGTACTTTCATAATCACATTTCACATCGGATTACAACGCGTTTCATCCCGCAATCCTGCCAAACATTCGACTTCTTCAGGTGTTGCAAATGTCTGCGAAACGCAAATGGTTCTGATTTTGGTCATTGCCCACTGGAATGCACTGCGAGCATCCTGCAAGCGTGGGGGAAGAAGTGTGCAAATGACATTAGAGATATAGGATTCCCGGCTTTTGAAAGCTCTGGCCGATGGACCGCACATAGCGCTTTAATGTATGCACAGCACTTGTGTGACCCCTTCCTAGATTTCCAAACAAGGAGCTTGCATCTTTTGCTGTACAATCCAATCGGAAGCCATCGTTGGCCAGGGAGTCGTAAAATTCCATCGCCATTGAACTCTTTTTTGCTTCGTCTCGTTCTCTGATTGCTCTCAAAGACACGGTGGAAGTGATTTGCTTGGCTATCATCCTTCTGACACTTTCTCATTTGAAAGGGCCGTTCCTAACAGTGAAATTAGATTAAACTTTCCGTGCACCTCTATCCGACTCAGTGAATTTAAATTATTTTGCTGAGCTGGAATCATTATAGAGCTTTCAAGCGATGTGAACGAATTCGTTGTATGTAATTTATCCGAGTTAGTGTTTTTTGCCAATTTTTATTGAGTGACACATTGTTATGATTTTGGCTTTGGGGTTTCCGTCGTTCCAAAAAATTTTAAAACTCAAGATCTCACAAGGTTCCTTCGGAAAGTGTTGCTAGAAAAACCCTTTTACGAGTATCTAGACTCGACAACTTGTCTATTCATTAACATTAATGGTGGAAATTTGTAAGCCCAATCAATTATATCCAGAAATCAGCAATGAAACAGCAGAAAGAGAACGCGATAATATTCCCATGCATACCGAATTTCAATCCTCTCCTCTGCCCTCATTTGCGATGAAAATGAGACCTGATATCGGAGCTAAAAGGATTTTCTTATTTTCTGGCTGAAACAAATCGGGAAGTTGTGATGTACCGGTATGTACCGATTGATTCATAAATCTGGTTGGTTTGAAGGATGGTTTCCGCTTTGTGAGCACAAAAGGGATCACATCTCGCACGGGAAAGGTGGGAACACAAGTTTTGTCTTGTTCGTAAAAGTACACCGACGGATGCTGCGGGGAAAACAAGAGAGAATGAGAGAATGAATTAAAGGAAAAAAAAACTGTGACATACCACCCCCGAAGGATCGGTTGCCGGTATTGGCATTCCTGTGTTTTCTAGGAACATGCAGTGGGAGAGTCCTTGTGAGCCAGGTAATATGTTTTGTACTTGCTATACTGAAAAACGAACGTAACTACGCCCTTTACATAGTTTAATAATCGAACTTGCTATTATTGTATTCTGTAAGCAATGACCGTTTATCATTGATATTAATGTAAAAAATACAGTTATCATAGGTGTATTGCTATACCAGATTTGCGAGCTGAAATTGTCCGGTTAATGTTTTTGATGTTGCTAGCAGAGTTGTACACATTCCTTTGATTTGAAATATATGTCATATTTTCATTTCACTAACTTTAACTTCAAAAAAGTCGGGTGGGTAATGTCGGGGACATAACCGAGGAGACGCAGTACTCCTTTTGGTCGGAACCATTTGAGGAGCACAAATAGGACCAATCAAAACGAGGCACATAGTGCTTTTGGACAATGCTTGACATTTCACAATCATTCGATTGCGTGGAAATATTTCCTATCAATTGATGTAAACATCTTTGCGGTCTATTAAAAAATGCTCGAATTATTAGCGTTCGAAATCTTTCATTTTTTCCCAGACCATCATTTAATCTATACATATGCATAAAAATGGATTTCTGTCTGTCTTTCTTCTTGATTCTTATAGACCTGGAAATTACTGAACCGATCGTTGTTATAATTTGTATGTAGGGGCCGGGGACCATCAATCTGGATATGATGACTCGAAAAATTCATTTATCTAGAATCTAGAATCAATTTTTTTCGCATAGATTTTTTCAGAAAATTTGATATGTCGATTATCTAAATCGGTCCAGTAGTTTTGAATTTATGAAAAAGTCAGTTTTGAAAGAAATGGCAAAAAACGATTTTTCGGACCATCGATTAACTTTGAAAAATCATAACTTAAAAACGAAAAAAAAATCACATCTCTGATTTTTGGATAAGTTATGTGCCTCTGTACAGGTATATAAAGTCAGGTACCTTTAAGGTACTTTTATAATGTATATAAAGTTACTCATATTCAAACATCGTTCATCAGTCGAATAATCTTCCTTATCACTCTATAACAGTTTACCACAATGGACTACAAAAAAAAAATTTCGTGTTGTAGACCGTTTCCGAAAAACGGTAACACATGTTCATCTGAAAAACGTTTCTTAACAGTGTCAATGATTGAGAAATTTAAGTCAATGGAATGCAATATCCTTTTAGATACATCTTTAAAAATTTGCGGAACATGCCGTTTATCTGTTTACACTTCCAAACCAAAGCAGTGTAATACTGAGGAGCAGATCAGTACAGCAGTAGGAAATACTTTAGAAGAAGTACCATCAATAGTTTCAGTCGTTTCAGCATCTTCGCAAGATTCCCAAAACAGCAATATACCAGAGTATTCCCGAACGTACAACATTGAGCTATTCAACAAGGAAATCCCCGGTATTAACGTTTCACCAATAATGACGAAAAGACTTGAACAGGCTAGTTACCCCGAACAAAAATTCAAAGAAATTTCTAAAGGTATTAAAAGAAATCTATTTTCCTTTTCACATGAAGAAGACGAAGAGTCGAAAGGCAAAAGAGTTTGATGAGATTATCAATCAGCTCAAAGAAAAATTTGACCACACAGAGACAACAAGATCAGAAAAAGTTAGAATTTTAACAGTTTTGCCTAAGTCTTGGTCCGTTCAAAAAATGGAACAAGAATTTGGCGTTAATTAATATATGGCAATTCAAGCCAAAAAACTGGCAAATGAAAAAAGTGTATTGTCGACACCACATAGCAAATATGGACCAAGTTTAAGTGAAGATGTTAAAAATCATGTTTCGGAATTTTATAATGACGGCGATATCAGTCGACCATTACCTGGAGAAAGAGACTATGTTTCTGTAGCCAAAGATGGGAAGCGTCAACACATCCAAAAAAGGTTAATAATAACATCATTACGTGAAACTTTCAACAGATTTAAGGAACTTAATCCAAATTGCAAAACTGGATTTAGCTCTTTTGCATCAATGCGTCCGAAGCATTGCAAATTGTTGAGTAGTTCAGGAAATCATAACGTTTGTGTTTGTACATTCCATGAAAATTTAAATCTTATGCTTCATAGTCTCAAAAAATATGCCTTTAACATTGAATGCAAAGAATATATGGAAAATACTATGTAACATATCAAATAGATCAAAATACTGTTACCTTCGTGAATGTGAAAAATGCCCAACAATGGACGAGTTTGGAAACTGGTTTCTAGATGAGCTTCAGGAACGCAATTTAATTGAAATCACTTATGCACAATGGATTTCTACTGATCGATGCGACATAGAAACTCATGTAAAACCGGTGGAAGAATTTGTATCGTATTTTTGCGAAAAAATAGAAAAATCACTTACTCATGATTACATTAAAACAAAACAGTCCACATTTTTTAACAATATAAAAGCTAATTTGCAAGAAAATGAGGTTGTTGTGATTTACGGTTTTTCCGAAAATTATTCATTTGTGCTTCAAGATGAAGTTCAAAGTCATCACTGGAACAATGATCAAACAACAATCCATCCATTCGTTGTTTATTATAGAGACGAAAAAGGTTCTCTGGCAAATTTAAGCTTTGTAGTTATATCTGAAGTTTTAAGTCATGACACAATAGCTGTGCAAGTATTTATTTATAAATTGGTAACATTTTTGAAACAACAAATGCAGGTAAAAAGGATAAAATTCATGTCGGATGGTGCTGCATCCCAGTATAAAAATAGGAAAAATTTTGCGAGTTTATGTCAGTTTAAATCGAAATACGACATTGACGCTGAATGGCATTTTTTGCAACATCACACGGCAAAGGACTTTGTGATCAATTGGTGGTACATTGAAACGGATGGCAACAAGAGCTAGTTTGGCTAGGCAGCATGAACATCCGATTACGAGTGCAAAAACGTTATTTGACTGGGCTAGCAAGCGAAAAAAGACTATCTTACAAAATTGTTATTTTCGTAAATGCCACAAGAAGAATATGATCACGGTGTGGAAGAATTGAGTAGCATGTATGATAACACCAAACAAATTCCAGGTACCCAAAAGTATCATTATTTTGTACCTGTATCCGAGAATGAAAAAGCAGCAAAGTTGTACTCCAACGACAATGCAGCAAGTTATCATAATGTGTATAGAAATATAAGAAAATAATGAATAAATTAAATTATATACAACAAAATTGTTAGTTGATAAAAATAAATGTTGATAAAAAATAAATGCTAAAAATTCTAGTATTATTATTAGTATCTCTTAAACTCCGATAAATATAGGAATTGTTTGACCAAATTGTTGAGAATTATATTATTGTGTTCTGTTGGCGAAACATGTATAACATGATAAAAGTTTGTATTTTGATAATTTTTTTTTTTTAATATTGCTACGTTTTATATTAACCCACATGTGTTCAAATGATTCTCAACGTAACTCCTAAACATATATTTTTACCATGATGATGTATTTGGAAAAGTTGTTATAAGCAAATTCATGAAATTTCATGAACATGACGGTATAACACGACGAACATATTAAAAGGGAATATTTACTATAAAAAAGACAATAAATTAGAAATATGTTTTAAAATATCTCGAGAATGGCTGCATTTAGAAGGAGATTGATGATAACCTTTTTTGTTTTAAATCACATCAGGAATCATAATTTGTGGCTAAAAATGATCATTAACATACAAAAATTCGAAGTTTCGGAAATTCATAAAAATTCGATGTTCCACAAAGTTCCTCAAAAATAGTTTTACCATCTTGGACCCATTTTCTAAATTTTCTACATGACTTCTATTTTATATGAAAAAAATAAAAAAAATTAAAAATATGTATTTTGGATATTGCAAATTAAAGTTTATTTGTAAATAAAAAAATGAGTACTAATTTTTTTCCTCAGTGTATATTTTTTTCATGTTTAGACATCAATACTCTATAACTCTTTCTAAGACACTATTTCGGTACGACTCATAGTTTTTGAGATATAAATTATCAAAGATTTCTCTTACTCAAATCGATACGCCCTTTTCAAAAGTTACGCTTGAGTCAAAAAAATCCCAATTGCTGTGGAAAACTCATATTTCTTTCAACCCAAACGGAATACAAACTTTCATTCGAATCAAAAATACTCATGTTTTGTCATTTGTCGATTTCAATTGGAATTGCTCTTATATAAAAAATCCTTAGCTTTCAAGAAAAAATATAAAAAATATAGCGTCCTCTAGTCCAAAGCAATGAAAACAACAAAACCAATACACAATCAATCAATTTTTTTCAATAATTACGAAACCAAAAACAATCAATCAATAATCGGTCCAGTAGTTCAAAAGTTATGTATTTGAAAAAAGGCATTTTTGGGAAAAAGGCGAAAAATTGATTTTTCGGACCACCCTAAAATGGGAATGGGCACCCTAATAAAAATTAAAAAAAAAGGATCTAATGTTTTGCGATAAAGAATAATATTACCACTTTTGACAAAAATCTGAGAACCACTATATCGGTTTGGCATGAAATGGCTGTATATATAAATGGATTTCTGTCTGTCTGTCGGATTCTTATGGACTTGAAAATTTGTATGTAGAGGTTTTTGAGATCGGGGAAGGCTCTTATGATGGTTCGAGACCCCCCTCCCCCCCTTCTTCTGAAGGGGAGGGCTCCCATACAAATGAAACACAAATTTTTGAATAAGTCGAAAACTAATCAAGCAAATGGAATCAAATTTGGCATGTGGTGGTTTTAGGGGACAATAAATATTTCTATTGTGGTTCGACACTCCTCCCTCTCTAGGACGGTACAACGCTCGCCTGGTCATCTAGTTTTGATTATCCCCACTGATAATTGTTTATTTTTTTATGTTGGTACCACTGTCAGAGGTCTTAATGTTAATTTTAAGTGCAATCTGTCATTTAGTTTGATTACAGCATCATTGAAAACAAGTTAACTTTTCTGCTCGCCGTTTTTTTATATGAAAAAATCTATTGGTCAAATATATTGTGTGAAATTTTGTGTTGCAGACAAAATTTCTTTTGCCGAGACGTTCAAAATGTTACAGAACACATTTGAATTAACTACGTCGAAATAACGGGTGTATTAACCCTTTGTGGTCGTATTAAATTTGGACATGGGTATCATTCTGGTCGGAATTATTTTTCCTTGAAAAAGCAGTAATACATGCAAGATAATGAAAAATAAACCATTTTTTTAAATTATTTTGTGATTTATATATATGTATTAACTTAACAATGTATTTCAATGGGATGTTGTTACTATAAAAAATATATTTTTTAATTCGTCTTTGTGCGAAATCTTTCGAAATAGTCTCTAAGAGTAAATCGTATAAAGTACTCGTATAATCAGTACATAATTTTATTTTTATTATCCCTTGAATATGAGACATTTTGCCATTAATGCGATAAATATATAATTAAAGCCCGCAATGTGTATCCGAAAAGATCAGCACTTTTCAATTTTAACAAAGATGTTTTTTCTGATGATTCAGATAACATAAGACAATTATGCAAACGATTATTTTGCTCTTTAAAAACAACTACTTCAACATAATTCAAACCAGTAGTTACTCAAATATTGATTTCAGTGTATCCAAAATGATCAGAGCTTTTCACTTTAGATGAACAAAGATTTTGTCGCTTAAGGCACATGAGAGCATCGATAAAATGAAAGTAATGGTGCTCGCAAATCGTCTATAAGTTTAAGAAAGCTAGCCCGTGAATTAAATTATTTTGGCTGACGTTTTCAGCATGAGAAAGTCGCATCATAATTTCAACGCAACCAAGTGGCTGAAGACATGCTTGAACGATCAAACTCAAATACCATGTTCATCTAAAGCATAATTACTGGCGATGAGACATGGGTGTGACTTTTTTTTCTATTTCCGAAACGCGAATTACCGTTTCGTGAAACCCTTTTTGACAGCATTGAAAACGTAAAACCAAATCCGATGTTTGAACTGTAAATTTCTGCATAACCCGAAAATTATTCAAGCAAATGGAACCCAATTTGTCATGTCAATGTTTTAGGGGGCGATAAATGTCTCTATGGTGGTTAGACACTCCTCCCCCTCCCTAAGGGAAGAAAACGTGAATTTTTGAAACTATTCATAACAAAAAATCCATTCTGGGCGGGACGAAGATTGTTGGGTCAGCTAGTCGATCTATATACAGCTATTCCATGTCAAACCGATATAGTGCTTCTCATATTTTCGTGAAAAGTGGTAGATTTGTTCTTTATCTCTATATATTATTGTGTTAGTTAGTTTATCATGGTTTTCTCGATTAAAGATAGAGACCGCTATATTTTGTTATTTTTTTTTGAAAGCTAATATTTTTTCTGATATTTTACATAACATATCCAAGAATCAAGAAGAAAGATGTACATTTTTTTCGTTTTTGAGTAATGATTTTTCAAATTTAACTTGTTTTTAGCCTTCGTTCAATATTCCTATTCAACTGGACTAGATCTATGCGACTAGAATCCAATTATTTTTCAAGTGTAAGATTTACCCAAAAATTTTAAATTTTGCAAAGAGTGTTCCCCCAGGCAAATTAATTTTGAAGTCCGTGTTAGGGAAACACAGCTTGGAGGGAACAGAAATACCCCGACTTGCATTTATATTTGCAAAGCGGATTTCCACAGGTACATCGAATTTGAAGTCTGTGTTGAGGAAACGGTAAATGGGGCCAATCCAAACTTGGCAATTAGGGCGTTTAGTTAACGCTTGACATTTCACAGTTATTCAATTATTCATCTAATGAAAAGTAACATTTTATTAATTGTGATAGACGTATAGAAATATTTCCTATCAATTGATGCAAACACCTTTCCGATCTATTAAGAAATGTTCGAGTTATAAGTATTCGAAATACGGGTAGGGTTAGTACACAAATCGGCAGAACAAAAGTATAAGAAAAAGGAAGTTCTTCCAGTTTTCATGAATTTAAACCGTTTAACGAATTGTAATGTATAGTATGTCAAACAAATCTTACAGAATTACCGATTTGATTGGTATGCAAATAATGAGAATTCATTCACTGTGAAAATAGTTATTAATTATTAATTAATTTTTGAATACCGCTATAAAAATGTTTCAATGACTGGTGTATTAAATTATTACTTCAGAAGGGGACCATTTTGAAGCCGATAATATAAATTCACATGATGAATAAAGTATTTTCTATAAAAACACAAACATTTTCAATAAACAAACACAATATATTTGACAGAATGCATATAGGATAATCATTCTAACGAAAACTGTAAACATATTTCATAATTTTTGTTTCTAAAAATGTGTTTATGACTTTCGCATTATATACGCATTGTATTCTGCACAAGTATTTTCCATCAACTTCGTAGTGGCGATAAAGGAATATTATACTGTTGCCGTGCCGTTTTGGATGTCTCATAAAAACATACGAACACTACCGCACTGTTGATGTAGGGCGTGACAACGTTTTGACTCACTTAAACACATTCTTCACGTTTTTACGTAACACCTTCCGAAAGATTAACGGTGTCGAAGTAAAATTGAGAAAATTATCAGTTGGAGATTACTTTGTTAAATTTGCTTGTTGCGGAGTGAAATGAAATCGGAAACTGTGTATAATCGAGTCCGCACTGTATTTCCTTTCTCCTCAGTGTGCGTAGAGCACTGCATTTGCATTTCGAGCAAACGATTTACGTGCGATTGATTCACAGTTTTATATAAGAAATGCGCCTCGTCGCTTCATTAACTGCTCGTTATTGACGGCATGGGCAGGAATGTACAATGTTCAAGTTGATTGATGTAAAAATCTCGTAAATCGTAATGACGCGGCTGATTTTTAGTTTTCCAATTTTGTTTCCGAAAGACGTAATCCTACGTCAGAATAAATTCTAGCACTTTTGTAGTACAGCTTGAGATTGACGCTAGCCGCTCGGCCAAGGGATGGTATCGTCCAGTTGCTGAAAATGTGATTTTTTTATAATGATGATATGATGATAAATATAATTTCATTGAAATGATTTAAGCACTTTTTATGAATCCCGTTTCGCGCCCTTTTCAGTCGGAGACTAAGATAAGTTCCTAAGAAACATCCTATTCATGGAGTCCATACCTGTCGCTAGTTGCAATGAATTTTTTAGCAGATGACTAACTTGATGACGCATAGAAAAGACACAGAGATGACGAATCATCTAAGTGACGATAAGTTTGCGCTTATTCATCAAAACGCGTTCAGTCTACAAATGAGATTTTCTGAACTGTAATTTTACCTGATAAAAAGATCGATCAGAAAAAAAACTACTTCAATTGTTTTATTCGTATTTATTGAATACCTGCGTTTCAGCAGTCATTAATATGACTAATCCTGCTTCGATAGTTGATATTATGTGAAGCACACTCAACATTTATAGCACTAATGAATATTTACAGTAGCAAATGATCCATGTCTGCGCCAAGCGCCGCAAATCCTGGGATCACCCCGAGGGCGCAAAACCCAACGGAAATCAGCGTAACGGTAATTGAATTTAGAAAACATGAACCATATTGACACAATCATCTTAAATTTTATTTTCGTTTTTATATCTCCAGCCACGGACTTTTACCACCCCATTGGCAGTTGGTTGGCATAGTCTTCTGCTTTTCCCTGCGTCCTTGCAAATCTCTGCCCTTCCAGCTCTTGGTCGTGGTGTGCGCTGTGGCGGCGGTCGGTTCCTGATGATGACGATAATTGAATAATAAATTAGAACAATCCCTCCCCCTACTTGAGTTCATCCAGCGTGGCGGCGTCTATCTGTTCATAGCTTAGTGCGAAATCACGTGTGGGTTTCGCTGATTTTCGACGGTTGTTGACGCAGTGATTTTTCGAAGGGAGGTTTTTGCCGCCGAAGATATGCACTTGTGTAAGGTGAGACACAGCTGCGCCCTTCGTTCGCAGACTCGGGAAGGGATACCGATAGTCACAATGAGCGATGATGATGTTGCGTGTGTCAGAAAGTCACCAGGGAAATGTTTTTCTTCCCTCATTTTCGATGCGTTTTGGGTGGGTTGGAAGTCTCCGACTTCCAGGGCTCGTGAACAGCAATCTCGTGGGGTGCTAAAAGTTGTACTTGATCTGATTTAAGTGAAAATTTATTGCATAAATTATTTATTGAATTATCCGAGTACTCTGGGGAACGTTTGGCTTCTGGGCCGGGCCGGGAGTTGGATGACTTCAGGCAGGCAGGCTTTGACGCGTTTGATTTTAGCTGTTTTTGATTGAGTTGTTTGATGAGGACTGGTTCGCAGCGGGTGTTTGTTTTCTTTATTTTAATTAAATTGTTGCCCAAGAGTTGCCGAGGAGTGTATCACTGTTGCGGATAGTACTCTCGGTCGGCAAATATTGCAGTAAATTGAGGGCTCTCGAGGGTATTTATGTTGTAAACACTGGTGTTTGAATTATGGTGCAGTATTTTCGAAGGAGATGAAAGTTACGTTACTATTACTTTCAACGATTATAGCAAGATTTTGATAATAACTAAAATTCTATCTTGAAAATATCCCAAGGAGTTCTAGAAAGTAAAATCAATATGTCACAATTCTGGTCAGCCCCTACTTGAATTAAAAAAGATAGTATCCAAAAAAAAATTTTACAAATTGAAATTATTGTTTGTTGCTTTGGAGTAATTCCAAATGAAATCGTCCTAAAATTGCACATTTTAAAAACATGTATTTTTTATTCGAATGAAAGTATGTATTCCTTTTGGGTTGGAGGAAATATCAGTTTTCCACAGCAAATAGGAATTTTTTGACTCAAGCGTGACTTTTGAAAAGGGCGTATCGATTTTAGTAAGATTTTTTTTTGACAATTTATATCTAAAAAACTATGAATCGTACCGAAATAGTGTCTTAGAAAGAGTTATAGAGTATTGATATTTAAACTTAAAAAATATACACTGAGAAAAAAAAGTACTCTTTTTTTTATTTACAAAAAAAAATTAGTTCGCAATATCAAAAATATGTATCTTTTATTTTTTTTTTCAAATAAAATAGAAATCATATAGAAAATTAAAAAAAAACAGATGGATTTTTGGCGAACTTTGTGGATCATCGATTTTTTTTTTTAAACAAAAAAAGCTCATTATCAATCTACTTCTAAATGCATCCATTCTCGAGATATTTATAAAAAATATTTCTAATTTATTGTCTTTTTTATAGTAAATAAGCCCGTTTAATATGTTTGTCGTGTCGTTCATGAAATTTTATGAATTTGCTTATAATTTGCAACAATTTTTCCCACATATATTTTTACCATATATGTTAAGGAGTTACTTTGAAAAACATTTGAAGATATGTGGGTTAATACAAAACGTAGCGATTTTAAAAAATCTATTTTTTTATCTCAATACAAACTTTTAACATATCATTCGTGTTGCACAATCAAGATACAAACAGTTTTTAAAGTAGAATTGAAATCTCAACAACACATCAGTTCATCAGTCGAACAATCTTCCTCATAGAGTGAATAACAGTATATCACAATAGACTGCAACAAAATTTAATTCTACTTTAAAAACTGTTTGTGTTTTTATTGTGCAACACGAATAATATGTTAAAAGTTTGTATTGAGCTGGAGCTTGGGTAGACTGTACACTTCGTAGTTGCTCTCCTTGATTGACCTGAACCAGCGAAAGTGCACAAAGAACACACTGAATGACGCTTGGGAGTAGCAAATCATTCTCATTGTGCAAGTTTCGGTGATTCGAGCTTTAAATAGTCACGGCCACGTCCTTACAGTCACCAGGGGAAGGGAAGGAATGTTAGAATGATATTCGCCGCTCGAAGGCCAGAAGGGTCGCCTCTTTAGGTGGTTCCCTAGCGTTTATCATGGAAAGGATTGTTGTTAGTGGGGAGAGCTAACAATCAGGATTCACTGAGGTAAGTTATGTGAGTATGTGAGGGAGCTCCTCTGAAACTAATCGACCTGGAGATATGTTCCGTTATTTATCGTTAACTCCAATTGTGACGGCGGAGTGTTATCTTATGGAAACCTGATAAGGTAACCGAGATAACTCCTCTCAAATCAATCGAACCAACGATATCTCAGCGATATATTACCTTTTAAACATTCTTAAATTTTATATTGTTGAATTTAAATAATGTAATTAATTTAAAAAGCATGAATATGGCTTTTTACAGAATGTACACTTATGGTTATCGAATTAATTATGCAAAAGTTTGAAGAAATATTTTTTTCTAGGTAATAGAACATAACTTAGCTCGCGTTGCTGTGAATTCATCATGTCTGCAATTTCTTCCATTGTAATTTTCACAGCGGTACACACACAAATATATGCGCCGAATTGGTTGATAAAAACACGCGGTAAAATACGACGAATTTCGCACAATCTCACCCCCTAAGAATTATAAATAAACAATAAATATTGACGTGAGGTAAAATTTCTACGACTGCCAGACAAAATAAAATTTCTAAGAGAAAAGACAGAGCCCAAACGAAAACGTCTAGCCCGCAGCAACGCTCAACCCGAACTTTAATATGTTAAAATTTTTTTTTAGATGAAAAAAAGATTGTTTAATATCGTTACGTTTTGTATTAACTCACATGTCTTCAAATGTTTATTTCATGCCAACTCGACTGGCCGTTGGCAGCACCATCTCAGATAGCAGTGAAACGTTGTGGGTGTAAAGACATGGGTCATTTAAGCAACTTTGCATACTTGAAATATTCGGAAAATAATTAGAATACTTTTTGGAAAAAGCCATTATTTTTTCTTAAATTTTAACAACAATTTATAACTTAAAAACTATGATACCTACAAAAAATTCATGTCAAAGGATGAAATGTAGGAAATTGTTTAAATTTTTACGAAAAAATGCCAAAAAAAATGTATTTTCTCAAAATTCCCAAAAATATATACATGAGTAGCCCTTAAAATTTCCAACAAGTTGTCCATACATCGAAGAAGGACACTTTTACAGGGAATAGTTTTTCGAACAACAACTTTTTTATATTTTCTTTGAAAATATTAGGCTGTCAAAAAAGTCCTGCGGTATTTCCGCAAGGTGTCGTTGTAAGCGCGTAGTTCTAGTTGTATTCATTGTATCGAGTCATACTATAGCTATAATATAGTCCTTGACAGTGTTTTGTTTGGTTAAGTCGTTCGTGAGTTATAGTGTCGCAAATATGGAGCAAAATAAAGAGAAAATCCGATATATTTTACAGTACTACTATGACAAAGGCAAAAATACATCTCAAGCTGCCAATAAAATTTGTGCAGTTTATGGACCCGATACAGTTTCCGTTTCCACCGCACAACGATGGTTTCAACGTTTTCGTTCTGGTGTAGAGGTCGTCGAAGATGCGCCACGCTCCGGAAGGCCTGTCGTCGAAAATTGCGACAAAATCGCTGAATTAGCCGAGAAAGACCGGCTTAGTAGCAGCCGTAGCATCGGCCAAGAGCTGGGGATAAGTCATCAAACCGTTATTAACCATTTTGAGAAGCTTGGATTCACAAAGAAGCTCGATGTATGGGTGCCACACACGTTGACGCAAAAAAAAACATCTTTGACCGTATCGACGCATGTGAATCGCTGCTGAATCGCAACAAAATCGACCCGTTTCTGAAGCGGATGGTGACTGGCGATGAAAAGTGGGTCACTTACGACAACGTGAAGCGCAAACGGTCGTGGCCGAAGCCCGCTGAAGCGGCTCAGACAATGGCCAAGTCCTCATTAACGGCCAGGAAGGTTCTGCTGTGTGTTTGGTGGGATTGTCAAGGAATAATCTATTATGAGCTGCTTCCCTATGGCCAAACGCTCAATTCGGACCTGTACTGCCAACAACTGAACCGCTTGAAGGTAGCACTCATGAAGAAGAGGCCATCTTTGATAAACAGAGGCCGCATTGTCTTCCATCAGGACAACGCCAGGCCACACACTTCTTTGGTGACGCGCCAGAAGCTCCGGGAGCTCGGATGGGAGGTTCTTTTGCATCCGCCGTATAGTCCGGACCTTGCACCAAGTGACTACCACCTGTTTTTGTCCATGACGAACGAGCTAGGTAGTCAGAAGTTAGCCACAAAAGAGGCCTGTGAAAATTGGCTATCCGAGTTTTTTGCCAATAAGGAAGCGAGCTTCTATAACAGGGGTATTATGAAGTTGGCATCTCGTTGGGAACAAGTCATCGAACAAAACGGCGCATATTTGACTTAAAACAGATGATTGTAACTAATTTTATGAACAAATGAAAATTCAAAAAAAATACCGCAGGACTTTTTTGACAGCCTAATATATAAAAATGGATTTCTGTCTGTCTGTCTATTTGTCTGTCTGTCTGATTATTATAGATTCGGAAACTACTGAACCGATCGACATGAAAATTGGTATGTAGGGGTTTTTGGGGTCGGGGAAGGTTCTTATGATATTTCCAGACCCCTCCCCCCTTTCTAAGCGGGGGCTGTCATACAAATGAAACACAAATTTCTTCATTCCTCGAGAGTTAAACAAGCAAACGAAACCAAATTTGGCATGTGGAGGTTTTAGGGTGCAATAAATGTTTTTACGGTGCTTAGACACTCCACCCCCTCTCTAAGGGAGAGCTGCCATACGAATGAAACGTAAATTTCTGCATAACGCAAAAATTAATCAAGCAAATGAAACCAAATTTGGCATGCGAATGTTTTAGGGTACAATATATGTTTCTATGGTGGTTAGACACTCCACCCCCCTCTCTAAAGGGGAGCTGCCATACAAATGAAAAACAAATTTCTGCATAATTCGAAAACTAATCAAGCAAATGGAACCAAATTTGTCATGCGAATGTTTTTGGGGACACGAAACGTTTCCATGATGAACAGACACTCCTCCCCTCTCTCTGAGGAGGAGGCTGCCATACAAATGAAACTCAAATTTCTGCATAACTCGAGAATTAATCAAGCAAATGGAACCAAATTTTGCATGTGGAGGTTTTAGGGTGCAATAAATGTTTTTACGGTGGTTAGACACTCCACCCCTTTCTCTAAGAGAGAGCTGCCATACGAATGAAACGCAAATTTCTGCATAACTCAAGAATTAATCAAGCAACTGAAACCAAATTTGGCATGCGGATGTTTTAGGGTGCAATAAATGTTTTTACGGTGGTTAGACACTCCACCTACCTCTCTAAGGGGGAGCTGCCATACAAAATTGAACGGGGTCGATTAGAAGATCAATCAATGAACAGTTCTGCGATTGGACCCATGAACTTTCTCATAGTATGGAAACATGAATGTTTAAAAGTAATGATAACGAAAAACACATTTTGGGCGGGACAAAGTTTGCCGGGTCAGCTAGTTTATACATAAAAATGTTACAAATTTAATTATTAATAGTATTTTTTCAAAGAAAAACATGAAAAAGTTGTTGTTCTCAAAACTTGTTGGAAATTTCAAGGGATATTTATACTTATTTCTTTCATAATTTTGAAAGCATATGTTTTAGAGAAAAATGTATTTTAATTTATAAAATATTTTTTTCTTCAATGAAATTTTTTTCCAAAAAATTCTTTGATAATTTTTAATGAAAACCTAAGTAATTTCCTACATTTCATTCTCTGACCTACAAAATTTTAGTTAAAGAATGGAATGTAGGAAATTATTTTGGGTTTCATTAAAAAATTTCAATAAAAATTTTGGAAAAAAAATTCATTGAAAAAAAATATTTTTGAATTTAAAATTCATTTTTCTCGAAAACATGTGCTTTCAAAATTCTAAAAGAAATAGATATAAATAGCCCTTAAAATTTCCAACCAATTTTCCATACATAGGACGACGATGGGCACATTTACATGAAAAAAGGTTTTCGAACAACAACTTTTTCATGTTTTCCTTTGAAAAAATGCTATTGATGTTCAATTCGAAACATTTTTTTGTATAAATTATTTCATTTTATATTCTCTGCTAACTTTTCTCTATTTAGAAACATGTCAAGAACATGTCAAACGTGAGAATTTACACACAAAAATGTTACGAGCAAAACATTGTTGAAAATTATAAGCAAATTCATAAAATTTAATAAGGTATATTATTCTGCAACTGGAATTGCGAACCCTGCAATCTTGTTACTATAGATTATTATTACATGAAGTGGAAAGTAGGATAAATAGTTTTATTTTATTTACTTTTTTTTATTTCGTTGTTTGTTTGTTTGTTTTTAGTCTTAGTGAAAGGTTGATTTTAGATTCACCAATAAAAAATGATTCAAGAATATATGTTATTATGGCTTAACTCAACAATATTTCCCCATTCAGGAATGTTCTAATGTTATTCGACAGAAACATTCTCCTGACAGACACATATTCAAAAATCGAGTATTTTTTTAAAATAAATATAAGTAATTTGTTGTGATTTATTGTGCAAACCTTCTGGCTAAGCTGTAGTCATAAACATTTCGTTAAAATTACAGAGGAAATTTGTTAGTGTTTGTCATACGCATGCAGCCGTTTGCCTATTGCAAGGAAGTGTCTCTACTCCGGCGCTATAACTGCTCTCCCCAGGAAGCACATTATTTCGCAAAACTTCTTCTTGTGTCGCGCCATTTTGGTCTCTCGGTTCCCCAAATTAAGAGAACGACCCCAGACACGTCTTCAACGCACTAAGACGCTCCTCGGCCAAAGTGAGATTATAAGAAAATTAGACATGAATGATATATTTACCTCTGGCGGCGGAGGGCGCACGGAAACTCTGGCAGAATAATGGAAAGAAAAGTTCCATTATTTGCCTCTGCTCCTGACACCGCATTAGCAACAGCCGGAGTCGAGATGAGATTATGTGAAATTAGGAAGTAGGAATTTCCTTATTTTTATTAATTATGATTAGTCGTTGCGGGGCGAAGCCGCGATGATTTACGATCTCCGCCGCTGCGAATGGTCGATGGTAGCGGATTTCTGGAAGCACTTTTCCTTGTTCCACGTCCGCGTTTGGTTCCGACGTCTTACGGTGCAGATTTATTTGCCAAAGGCAGATTCTGTGCATTAGCGAATGATGGCGATCGAAATGGTGAAATAATGGCTGTCAAGGTGGGAAGCCATTGGTAGTTTTCACGGAAAGTGGCACATGACAGAGGATGGGAGGCTGCGTTGGTACGTGAGCTTGATGAAGGTGAAAGCGATAATCTTGATAATGTATGACTCTCGTCGTGTGCTAGAAAAATAACATGCTCCCATTTTATCGTTGCCATTGGTGGACCAGCGATCTAGTTTGATTCCAAATAGATTAGATTGGATTAAGTACGTTTGGTAATTCAAGTGAACCTCTGAAAAGATGGAATACGATCGTCTGTAAGATATCTTCTCACTGTTAGAGTGAACTTCAAGTCAGTCAACACTTCGAGTGTTGTAATACATATCATTAGGCGGAAAATTCATCCAGGTTTTTTTCCCCTAAAACACAAAAAGTGTAGATACATTGTGACAAACAACGGGGAATTTGTGTTTTTAAAGAAAATGCTTTATTTATCGTTTAAATTTACACACTTATTATTATAGCTACATTCAGGAATTGACTTTAGTTCAACGAGCTAATTCTTTTTTAAGTCTTCAATACTGTCAAAACGGGTCCCACGAAACGGTAATTTGGAAAGTCACACAGGGCCATATCTGAAGAGCACGGTACTTGTTCAATCACACACGTGCAATTTTTTGACGTAGGACGTCTTTCATTTCTATACAAGGGTGTAAGTAAGTTTCGAAAAAGAGAGCGTTACGCCGGAGAAATGTGATTTTGAGCTTTAATACCTCCTAAACAACTGAACGAAATGGTATGATAATCACTCGAAAGATAAAACGACGCGTTATATACTTGTTACTTATTGATCCAAAAACTTGTTTCAATAGCTACGATGTTAACACTTTGACGGCCATGAGTGCCGTACTGCACTCAAATATTATTCCGCTGGAGCCATAAGTGCAGCACTACACACGCGAAATCTTCCAAAGTTTCAAACGTGTGCGCTACAGCACATGGATAGTTTTTACCCGTATAAGGCGGATGGGGATGAAATTTTATGCTAGATGAGTTCCTGACACCATCCTGTATGCGTACTATTTAGAATCTACTGTGTGAGATTATGCAGTTTTTTCAATACAATAAATAGTGTATTTGATGAAAAACTCAAATTTCCAATTTTGTTATTCTCCATCCTTTGAAGTTGGAGTCGATTCGTTGCCTAATTCCCACGATCTTATAAAAGGTTAAGCGTACGAGCGAGACCATCTTCCCGTCAGACTTGTGTGATTTCAATAGCCTGTTTTAGAAGCAATTTTTAATCTATTGAAACAAGTTTTTGGGTCAATAATTAACAATCATATAAATCTTAGACGTTTAATCTTTCGAATGAAGTGATTATCATATCGCTTCGTTCAGCCGCCAAAAGTTATTTATGCTTAATATTACTGTGATTATGCCAAACGCAGTCTCGTTTTAAGAGTGAATGAGAGCGAAGAGTATTCACATCGATGGATTTTTAACATTGCGCGGAAGGTTTGTCCCGATTGCGCTCCCGTGCAAAAAATTGTTCGAGATATACCACAAGGCAGGTGCGATCTTGATTCCGGGTTTTCGATGGTAGAATTCTCTCTTGCTCTCCATTCTTGTAACAATTCGGCTCCAGGAACGGATAGAATTAAGTTCAACTTGTTGAAAAACCTCCCTGATGTGGCGAAACATCGCTTGTTGAATTTATTCAATCGGTTTCTGGAACATAATATTGTTCCGATGATTGGAGCCAAGTACGAGTTATAGCTATTCAAAAACCAGGAAAACTCGTGTCCGGCTTCAATTCGTAAATGTCGTATACGATAGGAATAGGAATGCTGTCTTGTATACGTTGTTGGAGAAAATGATCTTGTTTCGCCTTGATCGATGGGTTGACTACTTGCATTACTGGGCCATTGGACTGGGGATCGAATTCTCCGCGGAGAAAACAGAGATGGTGGTTTTTTCTAGGAAGCATAGCCCAGCAAAACCAAAGCTTCAACTTTTGGGTAAACCGATCACTCATGCTATGTCATTCAAGTATCTTGGGGTCTGGTTCGACTCCAAATGTACTTGAGACCCATATTAGGTATCTGAGTAAAAAATGTCAACAAAGAATAAACTTTCTCCGTACAATTACCGGCACCTGGTGGGGAGCCCATCCCGAAGATCTTATAATGTTGTATCGAACAACTATTCTCTCAGTGTTGGAGTATGGCAGTTTCAGATTTCAATCAGCTGCCAAAACACACCTCATTAAACTCGAGCGAATTCAGTATTTTTGTTTCCGTATTGCGTTGGGATGTATGCCCTCAACGCATACCATGAGTCTCGAGATTTTGGCAGGCGTACTCCCAGTAAAAGATCGCTTCAATTTATTATCTCTTCGGTTCCTCATCCGGTGTAAGGTAAAGACCCCATTGGTGATCGGAAATTTTGAACAGCTGATCGAGTTAAATTTTCACTCCGGATTCATGAGTTCATATCATGAATTCATCTCCATGCAGGTTGATCCTTCTTGGTATATTCCCAACCGTGTTTGTTTTCCTGACTACATCAATTCCTCTATACATTTTAATCTATTCATGAAGGAGAAAATCCATGAAATTCCAGATTATCATCGATCGGGGATCGTTCAATGCAAAGTATGGGCGTATCAATTGTGATAATATGTACTTTACTGATGGGTCCTCTATGAATGAGTCCACAGGATTTGGAGTGTTCAACGAAATTTTCAGCACCTCCCACAGTCTTCAGAATCCTTGCTCAGTGTATATTGCTGAATTGGCAGCAATTCATTGGGTGCTGGACAGCGTTGCCTCAAGACCGGTTGAACACTATTACATTGTAACGGATAGTCTTTGCTCTGTTGAAGCTATCCGTTCAGTGAGACCGGAAAAGCACTCGCCGTACTTCCTTGAGAGGGTAATGAGAGGGCTGACTCATTAGCAAAGGTGGGTGCGATTGAAGGCGACATTTATCAGCGTCAAATCGCCTTCAATGAATTTTATTCTTTAGTTCGTAAAAATACCATCGCTAACTGGCAACGTAAGTGGAACGAAGATGAATTGGGCCGGTGGCTTCACTCGATTATCCCTAAAGTTAGCCTCAAACCATGGTTCAAAAGTCTGGACTTGAATCGGGACTTTATTCGCACCTTCTCCCGACTCATGTCAAATCACTGTTCGTGAGACGCGCTACTCTTTCGTTTTAATCTTGTCGATAGCAATATCTATGCTTGTGGCCAAGGTTACCACGACATCGAATACGTTGTTTGGTCGTGCGAGAAGTATCTTGTTGCCAGATCGAATTTAGAAAACTCTCTTCGGGCTAGAGGAAGGCAGCCTAATGTGAGAGATGAGAGGTGAGAGATATGTTGGCTAGGTTAGACCTTGATTACATGTCCCAAATATATGTCTTCCTAAAAGTTATCGATCTTCGTGTCTGATTTTCCTTATATCCTTATATTCTCCTTTTCCTTTTCTTTCGCAAGAAATAAAATCCCTTCTTACTAACAATAGAAAAAGGTGAAATGTAATACTATCTTATATCTTATATATAATATATAAGATAGACTTAAGAATTGAGTGTGATGAATGTTAGTGTGAACATTGTCAACATATCCTTATATCCCTTCCTTTTCCTGAAGAAAATATGTCACCATTCTAAACTCGAGTAAACCGCGAGTAATCGGTTTTCTACATCACTAACATTACAATTAAGGAAAAATATTTATATATGGTCCTACAGATTTGAGGTTTTTCTTTTGTCTGATTGATTCCAGATGCCGCTGCATTACAAAAAGAGGATGGGCAGACAACGTTGGAAGAAGGAGAAGCTTGAAAGAGTAACGCAGGCCATCAAGAACGGATTTTCTTTGACCAAGCATCAAAAGTGTTTGAAAATGCTCGAACAACAGTCAAAAAATCCATGCAGAATTCGAGATGGTGATATATTTGGTAGTTTAAAGCTTGATATAATGATTCAACATAATTGATTGATAAAAAATAAGTGTAGCTTAGTATACAATGTGACATTTTTTATTAGGACCGTATTGGTTTGGAAATATTAGGCGATTTGTTAAGGTCGTCCAAATTCCCCCCTTTTCCCCTACTTGTATGGTAAATGAGGAGTTTGGCTCCTTTAAACTTATGTAACTAAGCCTGTAAAAATAAACGATTAAATAAAAAAAATATTAGCTCAGTATTAGTATTGAAAACAATTTCAATATTATAATTATGAATGAACACACAAGCTCGGTAATATTCGATCTGTTCTGATCGAACTGAATATTTGATTGTGTTCTGCCAAAACTCTGCGAAACTGCCACTTCACTGTTCATACCTGACACCAGTGTATGCACAAGGAAATTATTATGGTTTCATGCATCGATTCGTTTCTATTTTGCGGCACCCAACGATCGAGCGCACTCGCAAACATGGAAAACTTTTCACATTTTCGCAATTTGTTTGATGTTACATAATTTAACTTTTTCCACCGAGTGGCCAAGTCTCGTGACTCGTTTTGGTTTTGCTTCCACAGGTGGCACATCTATGCCCCGTAGAAGTTTGGTGCTTTATGGGTATGCTACATATATGTATACTACGTGTGTGTGTTTTTTGTTCTGCCAACAACCACACCGTGAGTGGCTGCCGAGCAACGACGCATTAAAAATTCAAAACCGGAAACTTTTCATACTTGGTGATTTTATGACTTGACGCGCGCGCTCTTTCACTCGAAATTCGTTCCTGCTGTTTGCCAGCGTATAATAACTATGGCATGTGGATTTCCACTCCAAGGCACCTCGGCAATATATGTGGGGAAAAGGGCACGCCACACATGAACGCACAGACCGCACCCAGCCTTCGACGGGAAGAGGAGTGGAGTTTTCTCCGGGCAAAACGGGGATCACGACATATGGACAGATTCGATGCGGTTCGTGGCACAGGTGCACCCGCATGCAAAGTTTTCCGAATCATTTATGAGGCCGGAAGTGACAGGTCGTGGGGAACTGTTATGTGTGCATTTGCAAAGAATAGAAATCTATCGGTGTTTGGATGGTTCTCGCGGATATATTAGCGGAGTAATTTCGAAGCGGTATAAAAGTTTGTCAATATTGAAC
The DNA here is from genome assembly GCF_029784135.1 of Toxorhynchites rutilus septentrionalis. Classification (NCBI taxonomy): domain Eukaryota; kingdom Metazoa; phylum Arthropoda; class Insecta; order Diptera; family Culicidae; genus Toxorhynchites; species Toxorhynchites rutilus. The sequence continues at coordinate 158,470,697 of NC_073746.1, forward strand.
GAATTATTAAAACCGACCTAATTGAAAAGCAATATTTACTTATCTATTGCCGATTGACACCAGAATAGAATATGCAATTTACTGACAAAGCTGGGATCATCTCCTGCAATCAATGGCTGATGGGGTTGAACCGCACACAGCCTTTGCGAGAGAAAAAAAAGTGGCTTCTAGCTTGAGATGCGTTCGAATCTTCCCGTGTATGACATGCGGTGTCTTTCTTATCATTTGAATATGTGCACCGGCGCTGTGGCAAGAAGTGATGCGAATGGTTCCTTCCTTCCCACTCCAATAAAGTGGCGGAAGGTATACAGCAGCAAACGAGAACCAGATAAGCTGGATTATAGCCAACATCCTTCATTGAAAGTGAATGATGAGTTTTTTTTCTCATAGGCAGAGATGTGCTAAGGCAGTAGTAGATCAATCATACGTGAGCTGCCGGATTCATTTTGCTTTTTCCTCAACGGTTGCGATGGTTAGAGATTTTAATATGGATCCGGGGCAGATGTAAGCTGTTCGAGTGCGTTTATAATCCAAAATTGGTCTCTTCTAAGATCGCTAAGATCTCCAGAGCGTAGCAATCGATGATACATAATTTGGTTCCCAATTCAAGTACTTTGGCATCACAGTTGCGCCAATGAAATGATAAAACTTATCACAAGGACTATTGATTAGATACATGTTTCTCCAAACATTCCTTGTCACTTTTATCGAGAGTCGCTCCAGCTTCCGGCTTCCGATTTCCCTCGATCCTGGTTTTTTGGCAGTCAGTAAACCTTTATTGACGTAGGAACCAATATCAGTCGAGACACGAAAATTGTCCAAATGCTTATTGTTCGTTTATTTATAGATGAACATACGTATTATTACACCAATTGAATAATTTGTTTAAGAAACCCCATAAACGCCACTTTTCTCAAAATTGACTTGAAAGTGTTCGTGGCGAAGACTTTTGGTAGATAGTAATTCCAAATGAAATCGACAAATGACAAAACATGAGTATTTTTGATTCGAATGAAAGTGTGTATTCCGTTTGGGTTAGAGGAAATATGAGTTTTCCACAGCAATCGGGAATTTTTTGACTCAAGCGTAACTTTTGAAAAGGGCGTATTGATTTGAGTAAGAGAAATCTTTGATAATTTATATCTCAAAAACTATGAGTCGTACCGAAATAGTGTCGTAGAAACAGTTCTAGAGTATTGATGGTTGAATATGAAAAAAATGTACACTGAGAAAAAAAAATTAGTAGTTTTTTTATTTACAAAATAAAAATTCAATTTGCAATATCCAAAATATATTTTTTTAATTTTTTTTATTAATTTTTTCATACAAAATAGAAGTCATGCAGAAAATTTAAAAAATGGGCCCAAAAAACTATGGGTAAAATGGGTAAAACTATTTTTCACGAACTTTGTGGAACATCGAATTTTTAGGAATTTTCGAAACATCGAATTTTTGTATGTTAGCAATCTATCTTAGCCACAAATTATGAATCCTGATGTGATTTAGAACAAAAAAGGTTATTATCAATCTCCTTCTAAATGTAGCCATTCTCGAAATATTTAAAAAAATATTTCTAATTTAATGTCTTTTTTATAGTAAATAATCCCTTTTAATATGTTTGTCGTGTTATACGTTCATGAAATTTTATGAATTTGCTTATAATTTCCAACAACTTTTCCAAATACATCATCACGGTTCATTTTTTGACTCAAGCGTAACTTTTGAAAAGGGCGTATCGATTTGAGTAAGAGAAATCTTTGATACTTTATATCTCAAAAAATATGAGTCGTACCGAAATAGTATATTAGAAAGAGTTATAGAGTATTGTTGGCTTAATTTGATAAAAATATACATTGAGAAGAAAAATTAGTACTCTTATTTTTTATTTACAAAATAAAATTTTAATTTGCGATATCAAAAAATGTGTATTTTCTTATATAATTTTCAATTTTTTCATATAAAATAGAAGTCATGTAGAAAATTTAAAAAATGGGCCCAAGATGGTAGAACTATTTTTGACAAAAATTGTGGAACATCGAATTTTTAGGAATTTTCGAAACATCGAATTGTTGTATGTTAGCAATCTATCTTAGCCACAAATTATGAACCCTGATGTGATTTAAAACAAAAAATATTATTGTCAATCTCCTTCTAAATGTAGCCATTCTCGAGATATTAAAAAAAAATATTTTTAATTTATAATCTTTTTTATAGTAAATAATCTCTTTTAATATGTTTGTCGTGTTATACCGTAATGTTCATGAAATTTTATGAATTTTCTTATAATTTCCAACAATTTTTTTGATTGATTGAAGTTTGTATTAATATAAAAAAGATTTTTTTTGCTACGTTTTGTATTAATCCACATGTCTTCGAATGTTTCGTAACGTAACTCCTAAACATATGTCTTTACCATAACGATCTATTTGGAAAAGTTGTTGAAAATTATAAGCGAATTCATAAAATCTCATGAACATGATGGTATAACACGACAAACATATTTAAAGGGCCTATTTCCTATTAAAAAGACAATAAATTACGAATATTTTTTTTAAATATCTCAAGAATGGCTACATTTAGAAGGAGATTGATGATAAACTTTTTTATTTTAAATCACACCAGGATTCATAATTCGTAGCTAAAAATGAGTGCTAACATACAAAAAGTCGATGTTTCGAAAATTCCTAAAAATTCGATGTTCCACAAATTTCGTCAAAAATAGTTTTACCATCTTGGGCCCATTTGTTAAATTTTCTACATGACTTCTATTTTGTATGAAAAAAAAAATGGGTGGGTTATATCTAAGATATAACCGCAAGGTTGACGTGGGAATATCGTTGGTGTAGTAATCATTTGTATTGATTAGATTATTAATTAAATTAAACAATTTTCGAATTCAATTGAATTCAACATATTTGATTTGTAATTAAAAAATTTGAACAAATTCGAATTAACACCAAATCATGCATTGTAATAGATTATGTTTTTTGCTACGAGTAAAATTGATAACTGCATTTTGCCTAATCATCAAACGGTATGCGTAGAAATTCAATGATCAGAAGATATGAAGACATATCTTCCAATGCGGTCTTGAATAACCGAGCCAAAGCGTTGTGTTCGTACCCGCTTTTGTAGTGCGTGTTAAACACATATTTCGGAGTGCAGAAAAAATGTGGGTACAGAAATACTCCCGGCATGAATCAAAATGGATCAACATTTTCAACTTCCACTTTGTATACTATACTTTAATCTTGTATGTTCATTCGCCTCTAGTATCTGAAATGACGATTTTCCCAGGCTCCTCAGTTCAGTATTACGTGTTAGGGAAACATATTTTGGTCTGCACAAAGAAAAGTGAATACAAAAGTACTTGTATTTGCAGAGCGAATTTCCCCAGGTACCTTGGTTTTGAAGTCCGTATTAGGTTAATACATTTCGTTGTGCTGATACCACCAGGCACCTTAGTGTAGAAGTCCGTGTTAGGAAAACACATTTCTTTGTGAACAAAAGTTTCCCTAACTTGCATGTATTTGCAATGCGAATCTCCTCAAGAACATTGCTTTTGAAGTCCGGTGGGAACAAAAATACCCCCAACTTGAATGTATTTGCAAAGCGGATTCCCCCAGGCATGCCTGTTGCCTAGTCCGTGTTAGGGAAACACATCTCCTTGTGAACGAAAATACCCCCAACTTGCAGGTATTCGCAAAGCGGATTCTCCCGGGTACATTGATTTCGAAGTCTGTGTTAGGGAACATATTTCGATGAGAACAAAAATACACCTTACTTGCATGTTTCTGCAATGCCGATTTCTCCAGGCTGCTTGGTTTTGACGTCTGTGTTGTGGAATTCGTAAATCGGGCCATTTAAAACGAGGCAGTTAGGGCGTTTAGATAACGCTTGACATTTCACAATTATTCAATTGCTTATCTCATGAAAAATAACATTTTATTCATTGTGATAGATGCGTAGAAATATTTCCTACTAAGTGATACAAGCATCTTTCCGATCTATTAAGAAATGTTCGAGTTATAAGCATTCGAAATCTTGCATTTTTCCTGCATGTTCTGTGGTTAGGTTTTCATTTCACCCCCATATACTCCGGTTAGACGTAGTCCCACGTCAAAAAAAATATATATATATATGTATTTTGGATATTGCAAATTGAATTTTTATTTTGTAAATAAAAAAAAGAGCACTAATTTTTTTTCTCAGTGTACATTTTTTTCATATTCAACCAATACTCTATAACTCTTTCTAAGACACTATTTCGGTACGACTCATAGTTTTTGCCCTTTTCAAAAGTTACGCTTGAGTCAAAAAATTCTCAATTGCTGTGAAAAACTCATATTTCCTTCAACCCAAACGGAATACAAACTTTCATTAGAATCGAAAATACAAGTTTTTAAAATCTGCATTTTTAGGACGATTTCATTCGGAATTAGTCCTAGGATAAAACGTTTCATATAATTTTTCATGGAGAATCACATGTAGATTCCATTTATCATATTATTTTTCTTAAATTGTTACGATTTCCCAAAGTATTGAAATTTAAAAAAAAATAACAAATTAACAATCAACGGTTGGCTGATTGGGCATGAAATTGCTCTATAGATAAATCGTACCTTAACTTTAATAATGAATGCAGACCAGTGCTCCCGTGGCCGAGTGGTTAGCGTCATAACTAACATGCCGGGTGTTCGGGTTCGATTCCCGTTCTGGTCGGGGGAATTTTTCGTCAAAGAAATTTCCTCCGACTTGCACTGTGATCACGCGTATTCTAGAGCTTGCCACTCAGAATGCATTCAAGGCGTGTTATTTGGCATAGAAATCTCAACTAAGTACTAATAAAAAATGACGCAAGTAATACTACGTTGAGACGGCGAAGTTCCCCTAGGAACGTTAATGCCATTGAAGAAGAAGAAGACCAGTCACAAAAAAAATATTTTTTTAACGAAAACAAAGTTCTGTGGGTACAGTGTTTTGTGAGTGCAAAATTCTCAATTGTTCAGTTTCAAACTTTATTTTCAAAAATATATGTAGGGTGAGTTGGGTTGATTTGGTCATACCCCTTCATCTAAAAATAGTACGGTTCAACTTGGATTTTCTATAATGTCATCTCCTTTTACTGATGAACCGTATGTACCTAACGTAAAAAACTTTTGTAAAATTTTTTTGTAAAAGAGAAACAATTTGATGCAGCGGAACTGTGAGTTTGAAAACATTAAATGGAATAAATTACGTTTTAATTTTTACATGTTGTGTGACATGGACACGTTTCTGTGGGGTGGGGAGGTTTGAAGCTTTTTCTTTAATCTAATCGATGTCGCTGAATTACAAAAAAAAGAATGAACAGACAACGTTGGAAAAAGGAGAAGCTTGAAAGAGCAACGCAGGCAATCAAAGACGTATTTTATATGACCAAGCATCGAAAGTGTTTGAAAATGCTCGAACAGCAGTGAAAAGATCCATGCAGAATTCGAAAAGGTCTCAATGCAATTTTTCTGGTCTGGAATCTGGCCAAGACACCTGGTATCGATCCCAGAACACTGTTACTGATTGTAATATTATCCCAAATTACTTTACATGAATATAAGTATGTTTTTTTCTCAACACACACTGGACCAAATCATCCCACAGACGGTCCAAATTACCCCGCATCAAATTTTAATGTCCAAAATCATCTCTGTTATTTTATGATATATTTGGTAGTTAAAAGCTAGATATAATGATTAAACAATATTGATTAAGAGAAATTTATTTTTTATTAGGATGACCATTTCCATTTCAGGGTGGTACGAAAAATCAATTTTTTTCCACTTTTTCCCAAAAATAATTTAATCATAACTTTTGAGTCACTGGACCGATTTATATGATCGACATAATAAATTGAAGTCATATTGTGCTCGTATTTTATTGTTTTCATGGCTTTGAACTAGAGGTCGCTATATATTTCTTATTTTTTTCTGGAAAGCTGAGGATTTTTTACATAACATTTGACATAGTTCAAAAGTTATGATGATGATGATGATAGTCCCGCCTCCTTCCCCTACAGAGGTTTGAGCAAAACGAGTTATCTAAAAGATATATTTTTTTTTTGTTTTCTCAGCATCAGTTTAGCAAAAAAAAAACGAACTGATTTTATTTACAGATATAAGTTCAAAAAATTGCAATGTCCAAAGACAAGCCAATACTTGTCCGCCACTTAAATAGAACATAGAAGAAAAATTGTTCAAAATTGTTAAACAATATAATACGTTTAAAAAAACTTCGTCAGGCCATACATTGAGAAAAATAAAAACAAAAAAAAATCAAAAAACTCGTTGTCAAAATAAAAATAATTTGGCTGTTAGGAAAATACAGCTTTAACGTGTGAAATACAGTTTCTCTTAAATTCTGCTAGTGTTGTTACACGTTTAATATGTCTTGGCATCGAGTTGAAAACATTTGCTCCTTTAAAATATAGCGAATTTTGTGAAGCACATGTTTAGAAATGTGGTGTTCTTATTTCATCCGCGTTTCTAGTATTATATCACTTCCCCTTTCAACTCGATCACATAATATCGAGGCAGCAAACCGTTAACTACCTTCAGAATGAACACCATAGTTAAATACAAAATTCTTTGCTTCACAGATAACCATTGCAGAGCGTCCAGCATAAAACATGAGGAAGTGACCCTGCTACATTGTAAAATCAAACGCATTATTTTATCCTGCAAGCGCTGTAATCTCGATATTTGCGTTTCATTGGTCAAAAACAAAATGGAAGAACGAAAGTCTAGGCGGAGATGAGGAGAGATGATTGATTTGTATAGCTGTATTTTACCGCAAATAGTTAAATCGTTTCTTAGTCAACACAAAATTCCATACTTCTTGGCAATTTTCTTGATGACATTGTCAGTGTGAGTATTGAACTTAAGTTTTTGATCAATAATTACGCCAAGATATTTAATCTCCCAAACGCGATCAATGGTCTCATCATCAATCAAAATAGAGACGTTTTCATTTATTCAATTTCGCGAGATTACCATATATTTGGTCTTATGAATGTTCAATTTCAATTATGCTTCAATTTCTACTTAAAGAACGCAAATCTCCATTCAAGTGTAACCTCAGTACCTCATGCACATTCATAGCTGCAATGAATAACACAGTATCATCAGCAAAAAGATTAATATCGCAATATCGTAAAACTCGTCGCATGTCATTGATGTACATAATAAATAAAATGGGCCCTAATACACTACCCTGAGGTACTCCAAGATTATTCCCTACGGGACTGGAAATTAAACCGTTGAAAGCAGTCCGTTGAGTTCTTTCATACAAATAGCTTTCAAACCATTTATATGCAGTACTCGTAATTCCAAAGCGCTTAATCGTGTTCAACAACAAGGGCTCAGAAATTGTCTCGAAAGCGCGCTTTAGATCCAAGAAAACAGCAACAATCGTGTCTTTACATTCTAGTTTTTCGTTCCATTTTGCTAACACCAAGTTCAATGCGGTTTCACAGGAATGACCTTCCCGATCACCCGATTGTTCTGGTATTAGTAAAGAGTTACGATTCAAATATTCTAACAGCTGGCCTTTAACAACAAGTTCCAACATTTTCTCTAACTTGTGCAACATGTTGATGGGACGAAACTCTTTGGCTTTAATCGTCCCTGCAACCTTTTGAATGGGAACTACTAAGGATTCCTTCCACACTTGTGGTACATAACCAGTTAGCAATGATGTATTAATGAGGTCCAGCAAGATGTGACAAATCACATGAACGCAATCTTGAGCAACTCTAGCATTAATATTATCTACGCCAGCCGTTTTTTCTAATGAAAAGCAATGATCAATGAAACTACTAGGTCTTAACAATGATTTTAAAAATTCTCCATAACTATTTGCTGTTATTTTGATGCTGATTTTGATCTGAAAATATTCACACCGAGTTTTGTTTATCGTTTGTGAATATTTATTGCGCGCATTCGTGTACATGTTCCAATGATGATTCCTATTTGTTTGACAAAACCTTTTGTACCGTTTGTCCCTTTTTCGTTTTAGACATAAGAGATCCAAATTGTATCAGCTGTTTGATTTTTTTATAGATACATACTTTTGATCAACTATTTGATTTTTACACATTTTCAGAACATTAGTCAAAACAGCTGTAGATTCATCTAAGTTACCCGAATGGAACGGAAAATCCTGGCTTCTCACGACAAGGTTCGAAACAGCCTGTTTCGAATACTTAAATTTTACCAGATCTTCATTGTTATTTAAATTGTCCAAAACGTTGATAATTATAGTCTCATTATCGGTTATTTTTAAATTAATATCAGTTGATGAACAAATACTATTGAAATTAGAATGCACATGATCAATTAAAGTTTTACTGTGCCGGGAAATGCGCGTGAATTCATTCACCGTTTGTTTTAAATTGAAGAAATCAGCCATACGTTTCAAATGATTCGAATTATATCTGTCACACCAAGTTATATTATAAACACCAGCCAGTATATTTAATTTATTATGATCAATGAACATTTCGAGCCAATTCTTTAAATTTTCAACAAAACGTTGGTCACTGAAGCTGGGAGAGTGATAGAAAAAACACCATAATTATCCATCTTCATGACATGTTCAACTGTAATGCCTAAGAACCAGTTGACATCAATTACTTCGTTTAGGCGATCATTGAATGGAACTGATTCTCTGACATAAATAGTAATACCACCAGTATGTCTAGAATGTGATAAGCAAATAGTAACATTATATCCTGGAATACTATATTGATCAAATGATTCTATTTCAACAATATGTGTCTCAGGTAATAAAATTAGGAATTTCTGTAGTGGAAAAAGGGGGAAATTTTCTTTTTTTTTTGAACCATCGGTTAATTTTGAAAAATCATATCACAAAAACGAAAGAATAACATCTCTGATATCGAGATATGTGATGTAAAAACTCAGCTTTCCAGAAAAAATATAAACAAATATAGCCATAGCCATAAAAAAACGACTACAATCAATATTTACGAAAATAAAATCCATTTTTTTTGCATCCATTGCAGATTCAATATTTTTAATAGCTCGTTGGCTTTAATTTGATATGTCGATCATCTAAATCGGTTCAGTGGTTCAAAACAAAAGTCATTTTTGTGAAAAAGTGGAAACATTTATTTTTCAGACCACCCTAAAATAAAAAAGGTCACCCTAACGAAAAAGTAAAAAAAATACGGTTCTAATATTTTGCGATAAAGAACAAAACTACCACTTTTCATGGAAATCTGAGAACCACTATATCGGTTTGGCATGGAATGGCTGTATGATCATATGGATTATCAACCATATGGAAGCCCGGTCAACAATGGTTCTTTCAAGAGATTGTCAGCGTATGCCTTAATTTGTTAAATGATCGAATAGTAAGCCGCTCTGCTCTAACTTTGTTTTAATCGTTAATTTTTAGATACGTGTAGATAAAATAAAATGAAAAATATTTTGATATTGAGTGATTGGCTTGTGCGGTTGTGATTTTCGTTCATCCGACGAAAAATGGATACTACTGGGACAATACTTTCTCTTTGGAAATGAGTATTTTTGTTGAATATGAGTTGAGTAATTTATATACGACAGCAAACGTTTTTCAGGTCCTTTTCCTTATAATACTTCGAACTCATATTCTGATTTGTAGCAAAAATCACGTTTTTTATCCGCTACTAGATCCAGGATTTGTTTTAGCAAATTTATCAGCAAATTAGAAATGACTTAGGACATAGCCTCGACCCGTGCCTTTTGGCCACTAAGTTCTGCTTCAGCGTCTGGTTTAGTTGTTTACTAGTACAAAAAAAAGATTAACATGAGTTCGTTCTAACATTTCTTAATGCAATTACCGATTGTGCGTCCCATTATGACGTGTACTTTAATGTAAAGTGACCAGATGATCAGAGGTCTAACGCGGGACACAAAAAAAACAGAACCTTATGTATAAACGTTATGTTAATATAAATCGTAGTTTAGCGAGTCTAAACTGATCTGTATTATTTCTTTCTAAGTATCGGCCCTCAGTTGTGATTTTTCGGTGGTTTAGATTTTGTTTACGCCTGAAAATCACTCGCTCAATCAGAGCATTTACGCCTGGCAAGCACGATTCAAATTCTACAATTTTCTTCAAATTACCGAATGGAATGCTCGAAAATTCCAATTCATTTTTTTTCCATTTTAGTGGTAACGTATTCATTCAAAAAAATGGACTAATTTCGGATGGCGATGGAAGATAATTTAATGGCACATATTTTCCTTAGATTTTACGTTTATTAAGCCTACAAAAAAATTATTCAAGGCTGTTGAATCATACTGCAAGCTCCATCCCACAGCGATGGAGTTGGACATCTTGAGGCACTTTGTGTCCACCAGATATAGCTGATCTGGTATTTACAACATCATCTCCCTGCCGTTCCTTAAGCCGGGTGATCGAAGCAACCTGTCAAACGATGTGCTCATAATGAAAGACGAAACGTACTTGATGCTAGAGTTCAACGAATGGCAGGGGACCGGGTACTTTACGTTTCCCAGGTAAGCGATGATGTCGAATATATCATCCACCTCAAGTTCTCGAAGAAGGTCCTTCTCTGACAGGCGTGAAGGGAATGTCCAAGCCGCTCTTCTTTCGAGTCATATGGCGAACGGGGAGATATATAGTACGAAGTGCTTGCTCTTCATGAAGTGCTTGCTCTTCATGCCGATCTTGGGTTCAACCCATTATGCCAAAAGATCACTGGAGGATGGATCGGCTAGAGATAAACAATGTCACGAAGGCCGCCAACTGTCCCAACACTCCCCAGCTGCGACTGATAGAATACTTTTGGGCGAATGGTCAAAATGGAGAGACAGTCGGCAACCAAAGCCACGAAAATGTAAAAGAACACCCCGACACATATCTTTTCATCGGCCATGATTGAGGGTCCGGCCAATTTCCGTAAGACCGTCCAGCGCTTCGTTTACGATGCTTCATCAAACAACCCTGCCTCTTCCTGTCGAGTATACACTAGTTCTTCTGGCTTATTTAAAACGTTAAGCCCTGACCGAGCTAGGGGAACAAAAATGAACTCTTCGTCCGGCTCACGATGGTCCCTGCGGATCAATGGGGGACTTTTATAAAAATCATTTTCCAATTTTGTTGCTGTCGCTTCCAGTTGACACATTCTAAACAAAAAGCCCACTGTCGGTGCGATGAAACCTGCTCAACGTATTAATCTTTGGATGCATTAGATGCGCTCTTGAACAGTCTGCCAAATAAAAGTTTTTTTTTTGAGGTTCATCCATTTAAGAAAATCAACATGATCAAATTGTGATATTGAATTATATTGATATCGCGGGACATTTTCGTTTCTTTTGTCAAATGCGGGACATTTCGCGGGACGTAATCTCACGCGGGACATTTTATTGAAATGCGGGACTGTCTGGTCAGTTTACTTTAATGAATCCGAATGATACTTTTCCGCACACGAAATTATTAGAGAACACTATACATGATATATTTTTTTTCAACTGAACGATTTTGCAATTGAACCTAACCACCCGAACCTGATCGGATGTTCAAAATGTCCAAAATGATTGTCTACTTTCGGCTTCCATCTCTTACAACTTTTGCAAAATCGGAATGTATCGTAACAAAATATTCACCACCGAAGACGGGGAGATTTAAAAATAGTCGGTTGTCAATACATTCCAGAATCGATTAGTAGTAGCGTAAAATTTAGTAGTGAAATGAGCATTTTATCCCGAATAAAGCTAATTAAAGTAAAACAAAACTAATTTTTCCATTTTTTTTTAATCAAAAACGAAATATCTGTTTCAAAACGACAACGCTCAAACATTAAAGCAATCTCTATAACTTTAATAGCAGTGTGAAGAGAAAGATCAAATTGATATTTCGAGAATCTCACATGAATTTTCAGGAAACTTATGAAGTGAAACTACCAGAAGCTCCGCATGACAAGCACATTTGGGATGGAAAAAATTAATTACTAAAAATAACAGAATTAGCACAGAAGCGGATAAAATGCGCGTGATTCTCGATCGAAGCGAAACATCATCCTTCATACACATATTTATAATGCACAGAGGCTTTTGCCAAATCACCAGTTTGCTGTATTGCAATCAATTTTCCGAGGATGATATTGAGATTCTTCTTCTCGTAAATCCACCCATGTTATTGACGAGGATTAATATCATCTCATCGTCCTTACCGTGCCTTGTGGAAGGAACGTTCCCAAGGACACAGCAAAAGACAGACGGTATTCGTGTGAGACACAGAGAAGCGGCACAGCATTCGCCCACCCAACCCAATCGATGTTTCATCGGAAAATATGCACAAAAAACCCAAGAGTGTTTCTTGCAGATAACAACTCTCTGGTGTAAAAGTAAAACTCAATACTTTCTTCGGCAACTCATACAACCGCCGCGGTGTTGGGGAAAGGTGAAGAAATCTCGTCCTGCCTCTCAACGGTAACCCTTGAAAATCCATCAATTTTAGTATCGCCTCACGGCCAGCATAACGTACAACGCAAGGTTTCATTTTTCACTTTTTCTTATTGAGTGGGAGTGTAAGGGGGAGACTTACATCCCAGCAATGAATATTTTAACCTCTCTTTCGTCTCGCAGAATTCCCCTCTATTGCCAACGAAAATAGCGCGACGAAGTCGAGCGGTTGTTTTATGGCGCTTCCGCCTTCAAGTTTCGCACCGAAAGGAAATCCCTCCATTGCCTAATTCATTTTTCCAGCATGTATACATAATTGAGTTTCACGCAGTACCAATAGCGGCAAAAACGGCCCCAACGCAACGGTCTGTTTTCGCATCTCTTCCGATAGCGGAAGAAGAAGCGCAGACGCATGATTTCGGAAAAACTCAGGTCCTTAGGCCATAACCATAACGCCGCCACTCAGTCGCTGGGCGTTGGCAGCGCGGTGCGGGTTGGGCAGCGGGGGAGTGTTGGAGCACGCATACGATTTTCGCAAGTACGCACTTCAGCGCGCTGAGCGGATGAAGCGAAGGGAAATGGATGAAGCGAAGGGAAATGGATGAAGCGAAGGGAAATGGATGGAACGTTTTCCTGATGCCAGCCTGACGACGAACGAACCGTTGGCACTTGGGACATTCGAGGGTTCGACCAATCAAGGCTTAGAACAAAAGGGAAAATTTTGTCTTTTTTTCTGCTGGGGATGAGCGAAAGTGGGTTGTGCGTTGGGACAGCGTTTTCGGTGGTGTTGGTGGAATAATGCGTTAGCGTTCGAGAAGAAAGCAGAAAGCAGAGGACGATTTCAAGCGTGAACGATGTTTACTTAAACTGTAACTTTCAAGAATATTTTGTGCTAAAGCCTCGAGCATTTCCGAATCAGTTGAAGACTTGCTTGAGAAAACTGTACCTGAACAACTTTTCGTCGGTTGTCATAGTTGTCAGTCATAGCTAGCCACTAGTCATTCCCCTCTTTCTGGCAACATGAGAGTTTCATTTCCAATAAACGACACGTAAAATGAATATCTATATCCAAATTGATTCACTTTTGGTTCCCATGGGAATGGGTGTCTCATTGCAAGCCGTTGAATGGTAAAAATGTTAAGAACAAATCTCGTGATGGAGCAGGACTTCTCTTTGCTTAACGTGACCGAGCGTTGTTATGCTGCTCAATCTCTTTGTGGTGTTCCCAGATAGCTGCCTTTGACGTAGGATTACGTCTTTCGGGAACATATTGGGGTACAAATTGATAATCGAAATTCGAGCACAACCTGAAAATTGTCCAATTTCAAACGCTCATTGCTCAGTCATTTCATGATGGATTGATGAAATGTTTGCGTCAATCGATTTCGGAACTCCATAACAATTTTTTATATTGAATAAAATAGCATATGTCATGAAACTAACTATCGAACAATCGAAAAATCTCAACCCCTATCCTAACGAAAATATCCACTTCTAATTGGTCGAACTTGACGACACATGCGGCGGTTCCCTAACAGAGACATCAAAACCAAGCTGCCTGGGGGAAATCAGCATTGTAAATACATGAAAGTAGGGAAAGCTTTTGTTCTCACCGAAAAGTGTTCCCTAACAGAGACATCAAAACCAAGGTGCCCGAGAGAAATCGGCATTGCAAATATATGCAAGTCGGGGACATTTTTATATTGCAAGTAAGGTGAGTGATACGATTAATTCCAGTAAATAAAATTTAAATTTGGAACTATATAGTTGGTTGCTTCGTGAAATGTCATATCGATGACCGATCGTGTATTGTGAAAAATTTAGTACAATTGTAAGCATAAAATTCTATATGGTAGCAGTTGTGTTAAAAATGAATTGAAATATGAAACGATTTATTTCAATTTTCATAAACAAAAACCGAGGTGTGACCTGCTCGAGATCGGGTCGTTTGGTTTAAGCTGTCTATTTTGTTGTGTTCATTTTCACCCAAGGAAAGTTCATACGGCGAGAAAGATTGGAAAAGTGAAGAAATATTAGAAAAAGTGATTTCCCATATGCCCTACATATAGTATTAGGTGTTGTTAGTCCAATTAAAATTCGCATTGGGTTGAATAAACACTCAGAAAGTAAAATTTATAAAAGAAAATTACCTTTCCATTTCAAATATGTTTTCTTTATATTAAAGTAACATGGTTTTACTGATAAGAAAAATTGATAATTGTGTTCGGTATTAGTAATTATCTTATACAGTAGAACTCCGATTATCCGCGTAATAGTCTGGCCACGAAAAACGAAAATCGCGGATAACGCTATAAAGGCCCAAAAATGAGTTCCAAACACTCATGTTTTATCAATACAGGAATCATTAAACAATCCGTCTACTAGGTCATGTACACCAGTGATCAGATAATGTGAAAGCCATAACCAAAACAAAAGTGCATGAGCTTATCATTCACTGACAAATTCGGGGAAGGCCTAGAGATTTACTATGGAGCTTGCTTTCGCGGTTAATCCGCACCGCACCGCTCGCGAATAATCGGGGTTCCACTGTATTACATTGGTAAGTTTTTTTCTCTTTATTTCATACATACATAACACAGGAGGCATCTCGTCTAAGATCACAGAGAGCGGTTTCATCATATCTCGTTCCACTTCGGAATCTTTTTCTGATACGTACTATCCAACGACTTTTTACCATCCTTCTGTCATCATCACTCGGTAAACACTGGTGGAGTGAACCAACAATACCCAACAACCAAACAAAACGGCCCTTTTCAGGGCCACCGAATCATCAAAGAATTTAACGATGTAATTCTTCAAACATATCCAAAATAGATAGCCTAACGGAATCCTACGTCAACTATGCTGTCGTGTCTCGGACACAACCCTCCTGTGACTTTTTCTTTTACGTTACACTCAAATACCATTTCAACCCATAATTCCCATAACCCATTTTTCATAATTTGCTCTTTATATGATTTTCTTCGGCAGTGAAAAAACGGCATCTCTGCCGGCGATGAGGCAGTTTATGATGACGGATAAAAACTTAACGATTTATTCACGTTTGAGCTGCCTCAATGTGCAGAGCTGAGTTGGAGATCCGATTGACATTGCCAACCTAGATCGGATTGCGGTTGCCTAATGTGTAGGAGGCCTAAGTCCTATGATGATCCAGTTACGGTTTGGTCAGTTCAAACCAGCTGCCTATACAGAAAGGACGTGCCCCAATGGTGAGGGAAGTGGGGGTAAAGTGGTCACCCTAAGGATTAAGCCTATCCCCGTTTTCCGAACAATATTGTAGCTCAACTTATTGTTACCGACAGCTTTTTATCCGGTCATAAATATTCGGTTTGATTTCCATATCGTTTTTTTTTTGTTTTATTAACATGCGATTGCGAAAACCCATAGAGAATTTCTCAACGAATCAATATGATCCAGCTAACCATACAAAGCCTATGTAACGATTATAGAACGGAAAATCAACATTAATACTGCTGAAAACAAGCAAACCTGAAAAACCAAAGCCACCGGTGAGCCGGCAAACTATCTCCAGCAGCCCGAGTCATTACGAGTATTTGCATTTTGAAAAAGATAAATAATTACACAATAAAATGACTGAGAACTAAACAGTTCATCAGGAAAATGACGTAAGATCACACCGGGGTAGTAACGAATGAGAGGAAGAGAAAAAGGTGCAGAAAAATGTAAAATTTCTCAATCTCGGATGCTTCACCACTCAACGAGTGGGTGGTTTGGATAAGGAAAAATAATTTCAAAAAATGAATGAACGGGAAAAATCTAGAATGTTGCTGAAGTGCAACTGGGAAGCATGGTGTAATGTATACTTAATGAATCATCATTATGCACAGTACGGTTGCAAATGAGCTTCGGAGAAGAAGTAAAAAGCTGAAGGTGGAATCCCAGCAGAAAGATTCATCACTGCCAGATAGTAAAAACTGCCCATCAGACTTGGTTGGTTGGGTAAAAAAAATCCAGCGACTTTTTTTTCGGAATTATGATTGAAGAGCATCCTCCTTAGGCTTTGAGAAGGCAGAACAAGTACCTCGATATACAGTGTAAAAGAGGCGAAGGGAACCGTAAATTTTTGAATCATTGCTCGGTCTCGGCCCTTACGGCAGGATGGAAAAAGCCAATGCGAAGAGATAAATGTCACTCATTACGAATGCACTGCACTGTAGTCGCTTCCACGCGGTGTGGCTGCTGCAGTTCCTGCGGTTTACAGCACTTGCAAAATGCACTCGTGCATGATTGACAACATTTTTTTCTGCCTCCAAACCAACATAGAACCTCTCATCTCGGCAACGACCGGAGAGTAGCACAAGGGTGTGACAGGCGATTTTCACCATCGTCATTATTGTCGTTATCGTCGTCGCTGAAGTCCATTCGACGCATAGCAAATTGACTGAAAATTATGCTGTGTACGATGCTGTTTACGAAATGCACCACAGACGACGGATGGGTCCGTGGTGCATTTTGCATTTGTTGGAGCGCATCGAAGAGGGTACGAGCGAGAGTGTGCCGTGTTCAGCCATGCGTCTCCAGCTTGCGAGAGAGAGGTGTTCGATGGATTGGTTGTTCAATTGGAGGTGACGAACACGCTTTTGGGTGTTTAATGAAATTTAAATAAAGTATATAAAATTTTTAGGTAACTAGAATAAATTGATATTCACTCTCTAAAGGGGAACTTCGATATAACGTACAACTCAAATCGAAAATCGTACGTGGTATCGAAATGTACGTTATATCGGAGCATAGAAATAAACACAGAAATATAGCTCATATTTTTTATTTTATTATTATTTGAGTAAGAATCCACCTAGAAGGCAGGGTTACCAAATCTACAGAATAATCTGTATTTATACAGATTTTTCAATCTTTTTCAATCCAAGAATCTGTAGATACAGATTTACAAATTTTTCAAAATAACGATCCAATATTAGTTATGGCTTGATCACAATAATATTTTTTCCCAACTCACCAATTTTATTCCTATAGCATTCGAATCAGCTATAGGAATAAAATACGGCGGCTTGCACAATAATCAAAATGTGGAGCGATCAGCGCTTTGTAGATCGTTATTTTGCTCTCAAAAGTCAAGAAACGATTTATTCTACAAAGCACTCCATATTTTTGAGCTGCCTTCTTTATAGTATAATTAACGTTCTCTTCAAAAAGCAGCGTTTCGTCTAGCATAACGCCAAGATATTTGATTGATGATACTCTTTCTACGGGTTGCCCATCTATACTTATACTTAGATTGCCACTATCAAGACTGCGTGTCGATACTACCATGTATTTCGTTTTACTTATATTTAATTTCAATTTTTTCCATTTTAACCAGTTATCTAAGTTTTGTAGTTCAAGATTCATTTTTCTGTAACAGTCTTGCAATGTATCTGCCACAACAAATATCGCTATGTCGTCAGCGAACAAATTCACGTCGCTGTCATTCAACACCTGTTTGATGTCATTGATATAAAGCAAGAAAAGTAACGGCCCCAGAACACTTCCTTGAGGCACACCCAGATTCACTGATCCCGCCGATGATTTACTGTCCCTATAAATAGTGATTTGTGTTCGCCCGCTTAAGTAGCTTTCAAACCACGTCAATACAGGTCCAGTTACATCATAACTGGAAAGTAGCTTTATCAATTTACACCGGTCTACTGTCTCGAAGGCCCTTTTCAAATCAATAAATACCGTCAAAATAACTTTCTTCTCCTCTATAGCCTGTTTCCATTTTAGAAGCAACAAATTGAGAGCCGTTTCACAAGAGTGGTTTTTTCCTAAATCCAGACTGTTCATCTACCAGTATTTCATTTTCCGTTATATATTCCAGAAGTTGATCTTTGACAACGATTTCTAGGATTTTTTCGTACATTGGTAATATATTAACTGGTCTACGGTCTTCTGGTTTGGTCGATTTCGGATTTTTTGGAATCGGTATGACAACGGATTTCTTCCAACTATGTGGGCATTCACCTCGAATCATCGACTCATTTACTATATATAGTAGATTCTCTTTGATTAAATCAAATGCATCTACTAATACCGTTTTATTGATATCGTCAACACCCGCACAGTTTCTTAAATCCATCACAACCTTCCTCAGTGTTTCCATACTGATGGTTCTAAAGCATCTCCATTGTGAAGACAAACTAGGAAAAGCAAGATTTAGTCGATTTGTAGGAGGCACAATACCATTGTGGATTTCCTCCACACTTGACGTGAAAAATTTGTTCAATTTTTCAGCTGTTATGAAATTACATTCTGTATTACCGTCAAATTCAATGTCGATATCTTTACTTCCGCATGGATTACACAAATCTTTTATTTTTTTCCACAGCTTCTTTGGATTATGTTGAACTGCCATTATTTCACTTTGAATTAATTTATTTTTGGAATTCTTTAGTTCACGTACATAAATATTTCTCCATACTTTGTACATGTCCCAGTATTTAATACTGTTTGTACGTTTAGCTATTATTAAGTAATGATCCCGTTTTCTTCTGATGGAAGCTAGCGTAGTGGTATACCAGGCTTTGTCTCCGCTCTGTCTTTGTGCTGGAATGCCCGATCCTCTAGGGGTCAATATCTTTTTCATTGAAGAGCAAAGTGCTTCCTCAAGATTTTTTGCAACATCATGAAGAGAGGAGTGTTCTCCAATCGGCATTATTTTGTTCTGTAAAACAGATTCCAATTTGCGTTTCGAATAATTGTTCCAGCACTTATATAACTTGTCCTTTATTTCGATAAACTCAACATCAGAGAAGTTATAGATCATACCAATTGTTTCATGATCCGAGATTTTGCTGTCATGAAGAATCTCGATAACACCATCGTCAAAATTAGTAAAAACTAAATCAATAGTCGTCGAAGTTGTCCTTGTTATTCTGGTGTGATCATTAATTCTCTGTTTGAATCCAGCGGCTTGTGTGATTACTTTCAATTCATGAGATTTCTTACGTTCGGCCCAATCAATATTAAAATCACCATTAATGATTATTCTCTTTTGTTCATGAATTTGAATGTATTGCAGCCACAAATCTTCCAGAAATTCTAAAAAGTCCCTATCGCTACTACTAGGCGAATGGTATATGCCAGCGTATATCCCAGCCATTTTGCATTCTCTGAAAATCGAAAAGGGTTTTTGTGAATTCAGGGGACTTAATGGTGACTTTTTTTTTCAATCGATCGTTCAATGTCCGTGAATTCGAGCATTGTTTCTAGGTCAAAAGTGACGTCAAAGTGCAGCGTTGCTTTTGGCAACAGGCTCTCGCATGTGCTTTTTTGGGAATATCGTCGAGAGGGATCTAAGTGCTTTCCATGGTGCTTTGCACTCCAAACGTATTTCGTGGTAAACGAAAAGAAAGGAGAAGAAGAGGTTCAAACTACGGTAGGCAACACTTTTAGCTTCTCGAAGTTGGAAGAAATTTTCGTAGCTTCAGACAGAACAAGTTATTGTCACATGAAAAATGATTCCAGCTCTTCTGGTTATTTGAACCAAAAAAAATCGAACAGATCAGTAAAGATGCCGCTATCGTATGAGCTGCGTACAAGTGAAAAATGACTGAATTGATTATAACTTGGTAAACGATGGAATTTACGAAAAGTCCTTTCTGGGGTATGTTCTTGAATGTCTAAACTGCAGAAATAAGAAGGAAAAACCGTTTTTTTTTTTAAATTTCTATACTACAACACAACATCCTGCAACTCCCTTAAATGAAGAGTGACGGTTTAGTTTTCACGAAGTGCCGTTCTCAATTTTTTACAACGCTCCAACCATGTCAGAAGAAGTTCAGGTTTTGTAGGGAAGCAAAACAAAAAAGCCGTTTTCAAGGGTTTGTATCTCTTCGAACTTATGAGGACAACATGTTGGTAATTTTGCATGTTGCAGAAAAGAGCAGAAGAGAGTTTTTGTTGAGAATTACAAGAGCGATCAAAATCACCAAATAGGTAGCCGTAAATCAAGCAAGATACATGTTAGCAGTACCTGACAGCGAATTGAAAACGATGATTCCGAAATTTGCACATTTTTACGACGATGTCTCGGAAAGCGAGAAGATACTAAAATTTCAAGATTCCGTGGATTCAAGTGATACAGTTCATCATGAAATGGAACTTCGAAAAAATGCTTCCAAATCTTACAGTGAGTTTGAAGCTGTTACTAATGGTTTGCGTTCTTATGGCATCTAGTGAAAGAGGCCTATCAAAGTTGAAATTAATTAAAAATTATTTGCGGTCAACGATGGGATCGGCATGCTTAAATGGATTGGCTTTGATGTCAATCGAACGTAAATAGACTAACTCTGTTGACTTTGACGATGTGTTCAAACAATTTGCTGATCTTTAGTATTGTTAATTAAAAACAAAAAGGCTAAAAAATCAACCGTTTTATTAATTATAATTAACCTCAAATTTAGGTTGTTTGGATCAGTAAATTAGATTTTTCATTAGAGAACGAAAACAAAAGCAAAAAAACAAAGACAAAAAATCTTGTTATCAGATTCAATTGAAGTAGTGACACCCAAGTCACCCGGTCACGCTACGCCACTGCTTGGTAATAAAGTTATTACGACCCCCTACAAACAAGGTTTCGGACAGCGTGGCAACGAAGGAGAAAATGCTATTTTTATTTATAATATATTTCTGTAGTCATAGATAGTCATAGAGATAGTCATAGATATTTAACTTGGAAAATATTTTGATGATGAATGAACGTTGATATTATGATTTTTTGAAGTTTTATCATTAAATTTGTCACATTCCAGATCGAAGTTCTGTATGACAATTATCATAACTTTCATGGTTCCAACATTGAGTCGTGACTTTTTCGTTGTGCACATATTGTTCATGGCAGTGAAAATCGAAAAGGGTTTTTGTGAATTCAGGGGACTTAATGGTGACTTTTTTTTTCAATCGATCGTTCAATGTCCGTGAATTCGAGCATTGTTTCTAGGTCAAAAGTGACGTCAAAGTGCAGCGTTGCTTTTGGCAACAGGCTCTCACATGTGCTTTTTTGGGAATTTCGTCGAGAGGGATCTAAGTGCTTTCCATGGTGCTTTGCACTCCAAACGTATTTCGTGATAAACGAAAAGAAAGGAGAAGAAGAGGTTCAAACTACGGTAGGCAACACTTTTAGTTTCTCGAAGTTGGAAGAAATTTTCGTAGCTTCAGACAGAACAAGTTATTGTCACATGAAAAATGAAAAACGCAGAGTGTTAAGAAATCGAAAATCGATGGTGCTAAAACACGCGGTCAGTTTGGTTAGATTTTTATTGAACTTAACTCTGTCTGATATTCCAGCGATAACACGATAGACGTTGAGTACTTCAGTATGTATTTCCGACTGATGAAGAGAGTGATTCTGCGTTGCGCTTTAATATTTATAGTCTTGGTCAGATTAAAAGCGCGAGAAAAAGCTTTACGATAGGTCAAGCTGACCATTTAGACAAATTGAGCGAGAGCTCGAAAGTTAGCGAGCTTTCTCCGTGTTTCTAGGACTAGGCTAGGAAAATTATCTACATTCCTGAACACAGAGAATGCTGTACATTGTTTCCGGGTTAAAGGTGGCTTCAAGGTGCAGCGCATTTCAAGCCGGATGTAATAAAGGTATTTTCCTGGGGTGAGAGCTCTGTTCTTCGGTTGAAACTGGAGATGAAAGTTTGTTCCGTAACGCTTGTCCTCGATGGCAATAATTTTGTAGTACTACATTAATAATGCGGTCTAATAAAATGATCAAAAATAAAAAAAACTTAAGCAACATTGTTTCTTCCAACAAAGCCGATTAATGTCTGAAAGGTCACTATCCGATCTTTGGTAGGAAGGAAAAATATTATGCGGCACGGGTTTTCGAACAAGTCGCATAATACAACAAGACACATTTTTTTCTTTATACTCAAAATACGGTACAGATTGATAAAAAAAAAGGGACAATAAAAAAATTGTAAGGGGTTGTATCTAGGATACGATCGCATATTTTCGACGTAGAACTACACAATTATATTATGCAACACACTTGTTTACCACTTCGAATATTATTTTAGAATGCTCGAAATTTTTGTAATAGATTATGTTCTTAGTAACAAATAAATTTGATGAACGTCCTTTTTCGTTTGATATGATGCCTAGGATAACCAAAGTTTGTGAACGGAAAAATTGTATTTTACATTTCCCTCTAAAATTATTGCACATCTCATGTTTACGTAGTTCTCGAACCGCGAAAGTTAATCCACCTCTAGTATCTGAAACGACGTTTTCCCAGTCTTCTCAGTTTAAAAGTACGTTTTAGGGAAACATATTCCGGTCTGCACAAAGACAAGCGACTACAAAAGTACTCAACACCAAAAAATACCCCCGACTTGCATGTATTTGCAAAGCGAATTCCCCCAAGCACATTGATTTTGAAGTCCGTGTTAGAGAAACACAGCTCGGTGGGAACAAAAATATCCCCGACTTGCCCAACAAAGCGGATTTCCACAGTCACATCGATCTTAAAGTCTGTGATGGGAAACCGTAAATCGGGCCAATCAAAACTTGGCAGTTAGGGCTTTTAGATAATGCTTGACATTTTACAGTTATTCAATTGTTCATCTAATGAAAAATAAAATTTTATCAATTGTGATAGATGCGATAGATATATCCTATCAATTGATGCAACTCTTTCCGATCTGTTAAGAAATGTTCGAGTTATAAGCATTCGAAATACGGGTAGGGTTAGCACACACATCGGCAGAACAAATGTATGGAGAAAAGGAAGTTTTTCCAGTTTTCATGAATTTAAGACGTTTGAAGATTAGTGAATTGTAATGTATAGCATATCAAATCAATCTTAGAGAATTTCCGATTGGTATGCAAATCAGGAGAATTCGTTCACAGTGAAAATAGTTATTAACGTTAACTTTATTTCATAAAAACGTGACCTGTTTTCTGATTTGGCACCCTTCCTGAAAGACGTAGATCAATGTCAAAATGTCGAGAAAACGGTACTGTTCCGTTAAAAACGGTACGTTTGGTCAGCCTACTTTTTGTATTCCTCTGAATAATTGAATAAACAGAAGAAAAAGGTAGTAAGCGTATGGTATTTTTGTGTAAATTTATAAACAGAATGTAGTTCAAGATTCTACCACGTTATCTCATCTAATCCGTTTAAAGGATACAAGTTCATACAGGAAACGGTTTTTTCTAGGCTTCCATTTGATGTACCGAAAGAGAAAAAAATAATAGGAGGCTGTTTTCAAAACCAGACCGCATTGTTGTCGTAGAACTACGTTGTGGTTTAATTCAAGTCGCTTGTTTATAACTGCGGATATTATTTTATAATGCAATGAAGATTAAAAAAAAAATTCTACCAGTTTGGTCGCTCTGAAATGTTTTTTTTTATTGTAGAATCATTTGACGATAATTGTTTGATGATTTATTCTTGTGCTCGCAGAACACATACTTGCTCGAGATAAGCGCAGCTGTCATTTTTAGTGCAGAAAGTTTTTCTATTGGCAAGCGAAATCAAATCACATACAAAATTCCAGAACGACACTTACTTTCTTGGTGACTAAATAAATGAAATAAACTCTATCTGTTAATTTCAACAGCCTCGAAAAAAAATAGCACTGCTTCATTATGATCAAGATCAGCGCAAATGCTATCATAGTTGAAAGCAGTTTTACAACTGGCACGCGAGCCCAAATAAATCAATAACAAGATATAACTTATTGAATAACTTCATATTCCCCAAATAATTTTTTGATGCACAACCTTAACACCTGCTTCACCATAGCGTCAGTTCAATGCATTGATGACAGAAAGCAAACAATGTTAACTGCTTGGAAGAAGGCTGAATATTTGCCTCAGTAGAAATTCATTACCAATACCTTAGGTTAAATATTTCCCTCCCGCTATCTTCCCTCCTTGTTTATATTTATCATTACGACTGCATAATTTGCAACACCAAACAATCATCAATAATAGCATAAAAAATTAGACGATTGTTGCATCGTTACAGGCCCAATGCACACGGGAGCAGATACAAATGGGGTTTCAGCGTAGCGAAGATGCACTATTTTTACGTACGGGTTATGAAGCACGGACGTACGCACACAAATATCCATATATTGATGTCATGAAGTAAATAAATATACACACATATATCTCCGTTTTGCGCTCTTACCAACAGAAGCCCTTTCTGTTAATATTGCCAGTCTAGATTAGCTTAGCTGTCATCCTTTGTGGAGAGAGTTTTTTTTACCGTCATACCGTTCATTCGTCTCTAACCTTCAAAAAAGCTCTTGGAAAAGTTTACTTTATCCAACATATTACTCCTTCACCCCCATTGCTCTATACTCTAGGAAAATATTCCCCTTCGTTCTTCTTCTTTTCCTTTGTTCACGGAGACTTCACATCTTAGGATTTCCCATTCGTTGCTCGTCGATGAGTTGCTCGTTTTTTGATATTCCATATAGATAAGCTATTTTTCCATTTATAATTTTAATGTTGAAGTGTGTTCATTCCAAAATCCATTATAGTAATTGTAGCTTCCCAAAATTGTGATACGAAGCTCAATGTCGTCAACGCGAACTAACTCTCTCGCTCCGAAAACAAATTTCTTCGCTCCGTCTGCGCTGCCAGTCCGTACTGACAAGCCGCTATGTCTGATAATATAAATGCATCATGTATTTGTCTGTCCGTGCCGGTACGTGCCGTTTACGCTACGCACTGGATAATATGAAACAGCCTTTACGCCAAGAAAAAAACACACAATCGTTCCCGTTTGTACTCGAAAACCTCAACCCGACAAATCTGCCTCAGTGTCATCCAATCGATGATTTTTTTGGGATTTTCAGCATCTTGGTGTAGAAATTAAACTGGAGAACCACGAATTGAAAACAGTTGACTGATAGAATCAAGAGATGCATTCGGAAAGTATCGTCCTGTTCCGACATCAGACAGAAACTTCGCCGAACAGTCGATTACGGACCGTTTTCAAATGTTCACTTTTTTCGACCATGGGCAATGTATCTATTTCAATAAATCAGATCCTCTTCAAGTATGTTTGTCTTTTTTAACAACTTGAGAAAGGAATTCCAAAATTTTAGTTGCCACCAATTATGCTCTGACTTATGACGTCTCGTTATTTATTATTTAGACAATTTATGATCTTTAATATGTCATAAATTGTCTGGATATAAATATTTATTCTGCCCAGAGTTATCCTTCAAAAATACCCACACACACAAAACCTAATCCAACCATCATATTCAACCAAAGTGAACCCTTCTGATGCATTCTTCTTCGCAACGCCTTCATACGCCGCGATTGAGTTGTTGCTAATTTGCGCTTCAAATCCCGTCGAGTGGTTTCGCACAGCGCGTGCAGGGGCGTATCTTCCAGACCAGCCTCCACACGTGTTCGGCTTGTTTCGCCGGCTTTAAAATGATTCTGATAGACCACTAATTACACTCTTCAGTACATCATCAGCATCTTCAGCAGCATTTGTACCCTAGCTGGCGGGCTAATTTAGGCAGTGATTTCTGTTCCCTTCCCGCTTAAAACCATGCGCTTCGAGTGCTCTGCCTGCTGACCAGAAATGGTACAATAATTAATTTCTCCTCCGAGCTGTGTTCTCAAGCATTTTTGCCACCACGTCATTAGGGAGCGTTTCCTTTCCCCGCTGGAGGTTCCCCCCGGAGGAAATATTCCGTCCCGGGATAATAAATCACGGTGGACCCACCAGTCGCGCAGGAAGAAACTTATTTTTCACCCAAATTTGTACGCCGCACAAAATGGAGCGTCAGTTGATGTTGATCACGCGACGGCCCTTCCAACCGTCCCGAAGATCGGCGGACCGTCCTTCCGAGGGAGAAAGCTTGCGGAAAAGACGCTCAGGGGGAGGACACTAATGTCACCTTTTTATCTTGTCCGTTTACAACTTCCGTTCATTTGTCTTGTGGATCCTGTCATTCGGCAGCAGAGTTTGTGAATGTGGTGGATTCCAAATCCCGGGGCTTATCACTTGGAGTATCTTATCGCTGGTAAACGTTTTTTTCCAAGTTCCTAATTTTCTATAAATCTTAGAGCACCCTCACTTTTTTTTCTTTGCTGGGAAACCCTGTAAGACAAGGATACCATTTAATCTTATTGTGTGATGTGATTGGTGCTTGTTACTCATGTTGCTGAAGAATGTTTCGTTCAATTTTAGAGATAGTTCGATATTGATATCATGTATATTTGAAACTGAATATTTGGTAATGAATCTACACCAATATAGCATCACGTGTTGAAACATCCCAACCAATACTATAAATTCTATATATTGCTGCACAGAACACAGTGCTTCGCCGAAGTACCCTTACAGCTCTCTTAATACCACGAAGCATAATAAAAGCGGTAATGTATCTCGGGTAATAAATAAATTTCGAGTTTTATTATTTTTATTAGGGGCTAAATTGCGAAATCTGGATTAAAGCAATTGTTTTATGGGGCGGAAAATTTTTAATTTTAAATGATTCAACGTGGCATGAATACCACAGCCCTTCTGTGGATGCGATGAACAACAAAAAAAAACAACACGCCAGGGAAACACACTCCATGTGTTTGCGCGAGCATGGAAAACACATAAAATGCTTCTTATTGTTTTTCAGCGCATTATTCTGCCGCTTGCTTCCAAAGAACAAGAAGCAGGGTGCCAAAGTTGAGGCACCAAAATGCCGCTACACTACAGAAGTTCCGAAAACGGGGAGGGTCGCGAAATATTGCCGGTTTCAGGGTGACGATTTTCGTGTGGGGAGAAACATAGAGCGCTGAAGGCCCGATTTTCCACACTCCTGTGATTTTTTTTTTGTCTATAACTAGACACAAAAACAGGTTTTGTTATTTTGGTGACGGAGATTCATTTTTGGCTTCTATAATGAATTAAACATGAAGACGTAATTTGAGAGATGTAAACTAGAAAATAGAAAACACTTCGTTTTGCAATACTTAACCGACGCGAAGACGTTCTCTAGGGCTCCAAAAAAAAACTACTACAACAGATGTTACATTTTGTAACGGAAAGAACCAATTTTGGTAAGAATGTTTCAATAAATTAAATTGAATTTAATTACTACATTTATTATGCAACTTTGTTGCTGTAGATCACGGTGACCAATCTAAATGAGAAGTGAGAAGTAAAAATGAGAAGTCATCTGTCAAACCGCAGAGAATGAGGCGCTTCTGTTGCAAAAATCAGTGTCAGTCTGCTGGGACCGACGCGGGACTCAACGTGTAAATGGATAACATATCTTTTTATTATATCCAATGTGATCATCGAAAGACTAGGCGAAAATGGTCCCGCAGGACCAGGGGTTCTCAAACTATTTCGGGCGAGCGACCCCTTTTTCCAGAATGAGTTATACCTCTGACCCCTATAGCCAAATTTCCTTGAGATCTTTAGTTTTTTTTACTGAATAAGTACCAATTTAAAAACATTGCAGTTAGTTAAATGAGTAAATTTGACATTATTTTCTCATGGAGGCCATCTGGCGTAGTGGTAACATCTGTACCTCTCACGCGAAAGGTCACGAGCTCAATTCTCACTGCCGACATTCTTCCAAAAAATGGAAGCAATGTGACAAACCAGCCAAAAGTGTTCAAAGTCACTATAATACAGAAAAACAAATATTTTCTCATCAATATTTTCTCACCTAACAAATAAACATAAAATTAGTATTATCAAGGGTATTTAATAATTATTAATACAAATGACTCGCAAACTATAAAAACATTCAAATCGCAAACCAATTTATCCGCAACTACCAAAATATCAAAATAGGCTCATTATTGGTTAGTTAAAACCGTAAATCTGCGCGTTCGTTGATTTTCAAATGGTTCCTTCGGTTTCAGCAATTATCAGCAATGTCCTATAACGCAGGATACTGTGTTTCAATATTGCGTTGTAACCAGTACTTATGACAACCTTAGTTGTACTCCTGCTTGAGCTCCTCATCTGTACTAATGACAATCAACTTTTCTTGCTTTATCACCTTGGCTCATTCCATGGCTGTGATCTAGTACGGATTAATTATCCAATGGGGAATTCGCAAATTTTGAAGATCCTAAAACATCTTAGAAAAATCCTTGTGTAATGTGTCCAAGTGAGTGATATATAATAGTATACGAGGGGCATTCAGAAACAATTGTCAGTGATTTTTTTTTCGAAGAGTTAACACTGGTTACGGTTAAAATGACCTCGGGAGCGTGTAGAGAGTGGTTTTTTGTTTCCTGAGTAACTGTCAGTATTGTCCCTACACTCGTTTATAGTGGATGAATATATTAGGCTGTCAAAAAAGTCCTGCGGTATTTTTTTTGAATTTTCATTTGTTCATAAAATTAGTTACAATCATCTGTTTTAAGTCAAATATGCGCCGTTTTGTTCGATGACTTGTTCCCAACGAGATGCCAACTTCATAATACCCCTGTTATAGAAGCTCGCTTCCTTATTGGCAAAAAACTCGGATAGCCAATTTTCACAGGCTTCTTTTGTGGCTAACTTCTGACTACCTAGCTCGTTCGTCATGGACAAAAACAGGTGGTAGTCACTTGGTGCAAGGTCCGGACTATACGGCGGATGCAAAAGAACCTCCCATCCGAGCTCCCGGAGCTTCTGGCGCGTCACCAAAGAAGTGTGTGGCCTGGCGTTGTCCTGATGGAAGACAATGCGGCCTCTGTTTATCAAAGATGGCCTCTTCTTCATGAGTGCTACCTTCAAGCGGTCCAATTGTTGGCAGTACAGGTCCGAATTGAGCGTTTGGCCATAGGGAAGCAGCTCATAATAGATTATTCCTTGACAATCTCACCAAACACACAGCAGAACCATCCTGGCCGTTAATGAGGGCTTGGCCACCGTCTGAGCCGCTTCAGCGGGCTTCGACCACGACCGTTTGCACTTCACGCCAGTCACCATCCGCTTCAGAAACGGGTCGATTTTGTTGCGATTCAGTAGCGATTCACATGCGTCGATACGGTCAAAGATGTTTTTTTGCGTCAACGTGTGTGGCACCCATACATCGAGCTTCTTTGTGAATCCAAGCTTCTTCAAAGAGTTAATAACGGTTTGATGACTTATCCCCAGCTCTTGGCCGATGCTACGGCTGCTACTATGCCGGTCTTTCTCGGCTAATTCAGCGATTTTGTCGCAATTTTCGACGACAGGCCTTCCGGAGCGTGGCGCATCTTCGACGACCTCTACACCAGAACGAAAACGTTGAAACCATCGTTGTGCGGTGGAAATGGAAACTGTATCGGGTCCATAAACTGCACAAATTTTATTGGCAGCTTGAGATGCATTTTTGCCTTTGTCATAGTAGTACTGTAAAATATGTCGGATTTTCTCTTTATTTTGCTCCATATTTGCGACACTATAACTCACGAACGACTTAACCAAACAAAACACTGTCAAGGACTATATTATAGCGCCTTTCCAACAAGCTATAGTATGACTCGATACAATGAATACAACTAGAACTACGCGCTTACAACGACACCTCGCGGAAATACCGCAGAACTTTTTTGACAGCCTAATATGTGTTTTGAAATCGTGTTGGTTTTCGCCTCCGAAGTTTTCGCTATGTGTGATGCTACGATAAAAAAATAACAACGTTGTGCGATAAAATTTTGCCATCGCTTGGGTAAATCCACGTCAGAAAAGAACGATATGAAGAAGCCTATGGTGAACTTTATATCAGCAAAAGAACAATTTCTAGAGGCGAATTAACTGAAAAGTTTAAACCCTCTGAAAACCAAATAGAAGAAGAAGAAAGAACAATTTTTCGATGGTACTCAAGCTTCAAAAATGGTCGAGAATAAGGTGAAATGATTCCTCACGGAGGAAGGCCCTGTATTGAGGTCTATATCAACACGATATGGACGATTTTGCAAGAAGATAGGTCTATTAGTGTAGAACGAATAGCCGAAATCATGAATATATCCGTAGGTTCGACACACAACATTCTAGCGAACGAATTGAAGCTGAGACTTGTGTGCGCAAAATTGGTACTGTTCGAATTATAACCGAATACCTGGAGAAAACCGACATTCAAGTTATGCCACACCCTCCTTATTCCCTAGATTTGTCTCCCTGAGATTTTCCGTTTTTTCCTGAGCTGAAAAAAACACCTTAGAGGTCGACTATTCATCAAGAGTATATCAGTAGTAAAAGCATCGGAGGTGATTTTCAAGAAGCTCGGAGAAAACTTCTTTTATCAGACCTTCCAAAGGTGGAAAAATCACTGGAAATCGTGTATTTTATAAGAAGGGAAGTACTTTGAAAGCCTTTTTTTTATTTTGACGTGGGACTACGTCTAACCGGAATATATGGAGGGTAAAATGAAAACCTAAACACAGAACATGCAGGAAAAAATGAAAGATTTCGAATGCTTATAGCTCGAACATTTCGTACTGGATAGGAGAGATGTTTGCATCACTTGATAGGGAATATTTCTACGCATCTATCGCAACTAACAAAATGTTGTTTTTCATTAGATAAACAATTGAATAACTGTAAAATATTAGGCGTTATCTAAACGCCCTAACTGCATCGTTTTGATTGGCCCGATTTACGGTTTCCCTAACACAGCCATCAAAACCAAGCAGCCTTGGGGAAATCGGCATTGCAAATACATGAAAGTAGGGGGACTTTTGTTCTCATCGAAAAATGTTCCCTAACACAGACATTAAAACCAAGCAGCGAAATCGGCATTGCAAGCACACGAAAGAGCCTAGAGGCGAGTGAACTGAAAAGTTTAAACCCTCTTAAAGCCAAAAAGAAGAAAAAGAACACACGAAAGTAGGGGGAGCTTTTGTTTCCACCGAAATGTGTTCCCTAATAGAGATTTCTAAACCAAGGTGCCTGGAGAAATCGGTATTTCAAATTCATGCAAGTCGGAGGTATTTTTGTTCCGACTGGAATGTGTTTCCCTAACACAAACTTCAAATCCATGAAGCGTGGGGAAATCGGCATTGCGAATTCATACAAATCGGGGGTATTTTTGTTCCGATTGAAATGTGTTTCCCTAACACAGACTTCAAAACCGAGGTTTCTGGGGAAATCGGCTCTGCAAATAAATGCAAACTGCGAGTACTTTTGTCCTCGCTTGCCTTTGTGCAGAGTGGAATATGTCTGTCCTAACATGATCTTCTAAACTTAGGAACCTGGGAAAATCGTGCAGCCACTAGAAGCGAATGAACTTCCCAGTTTCAAGCAAATTCGAGATTCGAGAAGTATGTACACTTTTGGGATGTAAACTTCAGAGGGAAATGTAAAATAAAATAATCGTTTGATAATTTTTTTTTGTCTTTATTGGAAAGATTTTCAGCCTTAGGCTGGTTCATCAAACGTTTGATAATTCTTCCGTACATATATTTTGTTCTAGTCATCATACCAAACGTAAAAGGTCCGTCATTAAATTTACTTGTAACGAAGAACAATCAATCACAATAAATGAATTGACTTTACACGGCATTTGTTCATTTTTTTCACTCACAGAGCAAATATATTGAACTCAATTGAATTTGGAAACTGTTTCATTCAATCAAGAATTTAATCAATACAAACGAATGATTGCTCAGCTAAGGTAGTTCCACGTGAACCTTGCGGTTATATCATAGACATAACCCACTAATTTTTTTTTTGAATAAATTCATCTTTCAATTTGTGGCGATTTTACTGACAGTTGTTTCTGAATGCTCCTCGTAATATGGTCTTGAAGCTTTTTTTAATATTTTTGACAAATGCGGAAACTGTGAATACCGTTCTGAATCATATTTCGGAGGCTTAAGGCATATGATGCAGAAAACAGATCTAAACTTTATGCACAGGTAAACAAATTTCGGACAGATTAAATTAATTTCGGATACTTTGTTTTGTAATTTTTTGGACGAAAATTACATTAGGGGAATGGGGGGTATGCCCGACCCCCTAAGGAAAAGTATTGTTTTGTGAGATCTGCGGGCACATATTTATATGTTTTCTCCACAGAATCATTGTCTAGTTTATTTGCCATGAGATATAAGGAATATCAGTACATTTAAACGGTGATTTTCTCAAGTAATAGTCAATTTAAAAAACTGCCATAAAAATGAAGCTCATCAACCAGTGCGGGTGAAACCGGCACCCCATGGGGGTAACACCGGTACCCTATGGGGTAAGACCGTCATCTGAATTTCTCAATATATATACTTGGCAACAGATGAACCAGTTTGAATGTAACAGTCGGCAAATAGAAGGTATTCTAATTCTAAATGTCGCTGACGAGTATGGTTCGAATCGCTCAACCGATTCCGGAGATATGGTCGGAACAAGTTCCGATGAACATGGAATATGGAGAAGAAATCCCAAACCACACCACAGTTCAATTACAAGTTTAATGGAATCTAGGACCACATTGAACACTTATCGATGGTCAGTTTTTCTTCTTACTTGAATCAATATCCGTCATACGACGCTTTTAATCACACTAGGATTCGACTTGAAATCACAGAGAAGAATGAGTTCATGACTGTAGGTAAATTTTTTCAGGTTTTTGTGATTATGATGGCAATAAAAATGATTAAATTATGTTTAGTTGTAACTAATTACTACTAAACATAATTTAATTATTAATAATTATTTTCGTTAAGACCATATAGCCATTATTGTTCTCTCAATGATGAAGTTCATTTAATTTTATCGAATAGCTTAAACCCAACATTAAATTTACATCAGTAGTTCAAAAGTCGTGGAAGCACGTTTGATAGAAACTCCACTAACAATAGCCTCTTTTGCAAGGGTTTCTCCTGGGACCAACTCCCTCGATTCGTTTTCCTTTGGTAGCTGCGAGGCATCTGGAATTGATGGAAAATATGTCTTAGAAACCTTCAACTAAACGCAAACCATGCCGGGATCCCCCACTCAAAGGGTGACGGACTTACCCCGACAGCACACATTTTTCAAGAGAACTATTTCTATTAACTTATTGCTTTAACTTACCTCAACTCAAATCCCAGTGATTGCTAACAATCCAGGGAACAAACTGTAGAGCAACGGCAAAGAATTTGAAACCGCGTTCAATAATAAAAGCTTAAACTTCACTGACGGAAAATTACATCCGGCTACATATCATCGGCACTCGCGTTTGTTTTGATTTATATTTTGACAGTTGACGATGGGTTCGATGTGATTGAAAATGTCTAAAATAATAAATACTAACATGTAGAGTATTCAAAAACGTAGTTAATCAGAGTTTTCTAGTAAAACTCAGGGGGTGCCGGTCTTATCCTCAGTGGCGGGCTTACCCTCCCTTCCCTTACACTTGATTATATTTTATAGTCAACTGCGAAACACTTACCAACCAATCACAGTAAACTGTTAACGATGGTGAGAACTGATGAAACACGGGAGAAATTTAAATATTTATCAACGGATAAATTCTGCGTGCTCACGCTAAGCAAACGTCAAACACAAACGATAATGAGAAGTGTTTACTGATTTTTGCCGATTATGTTATAATTCAAATGTAGTTCTCATATGAAATGATAGTGAAACCAATGGATTACTCTAAAGATGCATTTGTGATGTTAATTTTATAGTTATATAATCAGTGCATTAAGCATTTCAAGATATTAAAACAAAGTGTCCGAAATATGATGTTGTCCGAAATATGATTCAGAACGGTATTCTTTTCTGTTTCAATTTTGTTTTTAAAGTTTTGTCAGGTAGGTTGATATTCTCGATATTGTTTCAATCAAGTTGGAGTCGTCACCATGCAGCTGAAACACAGATTCAAAAAGCTGAAAATCTTGCTAAGCAGGAGCCTCCTGGTGGTCAACAAACTCCAACGTGTAGATGTGACCGAGTAAAGATTTCGTCGTTTTACTTTTATAGCTGAGCAAATAATCGAGTGTTCAAATAATGGAATGTGGAGCTGATCAAGCAAGCGAGAAATTGATTTGATTTTAATGATCCAATTTGACAACCATTAACGTTGTGTTTCCAGGATTGCGTTTCCAGGGTTCTACGATGGGAATATACAAGATCTGGAGAATGAATTCCGTTACCTAAGGGTAAAATTACTTCGTAAGGAAATCACAGTTTCAGAAAACGAGCATGTGCAGGATGGGTGGACAAAAATGTTATGTCTAAAAAGAATTTACGACTCGCTCCATTTTCGGCGCTTCGATGTCATGTTTATAACTTTCTCATTATGCCTCACTCCTCGATAACTGTCGAACGATTTTTTCTGAAAATAACCAGAACAAAAATAAGCTTCAAAATCGGCTCAACAACGATACGATGAACGTTATTTTGAGATCAAAACGTTTTTATGCTGAATAGACACTCCTGGGGCTGCCATACAAATGAAAAACAAAATCTGCATAACTCAAGACCTAATCAAGCAAACGGAACCAAATTTGGAATTCGGGGGATTTAGGTGGCAATAATTATTTCTATGGTGGTTGACTTCCCCTTCTCTGAAGGGGAGGGGGCTGGATTACTCCAGAAATAATCAAGCGAATGGAACCTGTCCCACATCAAATTGCATCACGGGTATTTTGGGTTTTTCTCTTGAAATTTTTTGTAGAAGTAGTTTAGTGAGTATTGTTTACACTGTATTTTTATCGCTGTCAGTTTTTCAAAAATTAGGAGAAATGGCTTCGAGTGAAGCACCATCGCGAATTGATTTTGCGCAAGGACCTGGAAAATCCTCGACTCTCTCATCGGGACATCGGAAAACAATTCTGAATCGTGCAGTCAACGGTGAGTCGTGTGATTAAACGTTACTACGAAAGTCTGCATCGAACGGAAGGAGAAGTTCGCCCAGAATGGATGTTGTATGTGTGATCAGGATCACAAGCGTGTCTTGAAAGCGTTTAAATGGAGTCCCAATGCTTCGGTCAGTGATGTGGCCAAAATTTTAATCTGTCCACATCTTTCGTTCAGAGAGTCAAGGACCGGGAGGGACTGCATAGGTACATAGCGCAGAAGGCTCCAAATCGTTGCGAACGGCAAAATTCGGTGGGAAAGTCACGGGCCCAGAAACTGTGCACGCAGATGCTCACGAAGTCTCATTATTAGACTGACGCACAGTGGTCCCTGAGAAAACTTAGGCGGCCAAAACT
Organism: Toxorhynchites rutilus septentrionalis; assembly: GCF_029784135.1. NCBI lineage: Eukaryota > Metazoa > Arthropoda > Insecta > Diptera > Culicidae > Toxorhynchites > Toxorhynchites rutilus. The sequence goes on from NC_073746.1 coordinate 158,506,312, forward strand.
CAGATTTTTTAGCTAAAAACCCAATTTTTGGTAGACTAGTGTTTTTGGATACGTTTTCAACTCTGTTTCACTAAAAAACCAAAAGGGGGTAAAGGGCAAGGGGGCAAAGTTCAACTTTTTCAGTTTATATCGTGTTTGGTATCAAAATGCAGAGGATACGCAGAGCTCATTTTTCAACTCGGTTTCACCAAAAAAACAATATTGATCAATCAATATTGGTTCGAAAAAATTTTTTGGTTCGAAAAAAAATCATAACTCAAAAACGAAAAAAAAGCCTCTCTGGTTTCGACACATATTATGTGAAAAATCCTCAGCTTTTCAGAAAAAAATAAAAAACGAATATAATCAACAATAACGAGAACAGATTTCGAATTTTCTGCAGGTGTAGTATTTTTTCAAAAAAACAGGTGATTGGCTTTAATTTGTTTATGTCGATCATCTGAATCGGTTCAGTAGTTCAAAAGTTATGAATTTTTTAAAAAAGCCATTTTTGGAAAAAAGATGGAATAGTTGATTTTTTGGACAACCCTAAAATGGAAATGGTCACCCTACTGAAAAAATAAAACAAATACGGGTCTAATGTTTTGCGATAAAGAACAAAACTACTACTTTTCACGAAAATCAGTTTGGCATGGAATGACTGATTTCGGGTTAATATTGAGCAAAAATCTAAAAGGGGGGATTTCGGGTGAATAACTCCAGTGCTGAGTGATAAAAGACACTTTGAGGGACATGTTTCATCATTATATCAAGCTTAAAACAACCAAATATGTAATAGAATAAAAGAGATGATATTTGGGCATTAAAATTTGATGTGGAGTGATTTGGTCCAGTGTGTGTTTCATAGAAAAAAAAACATACTTATGTTAATGTAAAGTAATTCAGGATAATATTACAATCAGTAGCAGTGTTCTGGGATCGATACCAGGTGTTTTGATCAAAAGCCAGACCAGAAAAATTACATTGAGACCATTTCGAATTCTGCATGAATCTTTTCACTGTTGTTCGAGCATTTTCAAACACTTTCGATGCTTTGTACAAAGAATATCTCATCTTGATGGCCTGCGTTCCTCTTTCATGCTCTACCTTCTTCCGACGTTGTATGTCAATCCTGTTTTTGTAATTCCGCGGCATCTGGAACCAACCAGGTCAAAGAAAAGTCGCAAACCTGTATGACCAATTCATCCCACAGAAACATGACCATATGGGGGTCTCCGTAGCCACATTGGTTGCGCGTTCGCTTGGTAAGCGGTCGATCGTGAGTTCATAACTCAGGGCCCTCATTGATCATCTTTGTGTTGTTACAGAATAACTACGTCCACCCAACAATCATCAGCGATGGAGATGATCGTTCCACGGTCGAAATAAGATCATTCATCCATACAACTGCTCTGCTCTGCAAGACACATCGGGCTGCTGTTCTATAAATAACTCAACAATGATCAATCAACTGTCTCCGTTGTCCGGTGGTCTAACTAGATAATGGAAAATCAGAGGGAATACTCTTACGCCTAAATGGAAAAGTGGAATGGTTGGAACGGAAGAATTCGGGAAGAAGGACAGCAGAAGGTTCGAGAAAGGAATTGGAAAGGAATTGAGGTCTCTCGGGTTTCGACCGCGGAAGCGTGCACATCGATCGAAGTGATCAAGTTTTTATAAAGAGTGTGTCACATCAAATTGCATCACGGAAAAAACGCTGTAGAAATTTAATTTTTAGGAATTATATCTTCAGCTTCCGCTTACAATCAGATAAGAGTGTATAGATCACGTTGGCCATGCTTCACTGTCCATTTTTCGTAAATTTGGAAAAATGTCGTCGAACGAAAAAGAGCGTCGTGAATTAATCCTGTGCACTCATTTCGAGAATCCGGAGTTGTCACATCGGGACATCGGTAAGATGCTGGGAATCGTCCAATCCACGGTCAGCAGAGTACTAAAACGATACTTCGAGAACCTAACCATCGACCGGAAGGTGAAGAACGGCAAAAATGGATGCTCCGTCAGTGAAAAAGATCACAAGCGCGTAGTTAAGCAGTTTAGACGTGATCTGAGAAGTTCGGTCCGGGATGTCGCCAATAAGCTGAATTTGTCAAGTTCATTCGTCCAGCGGACCAAGCAGCGGGAGGGCCTGCGTACATACAAGGTTCAGAAGGCTCCTAACCGTGACGAAAAGCAAAACATGGTGGGGAAAACGCGAGCCCGGAAGCTGTACACCGAAATGCTGACGGAGCCGTATTGCCTGGTAATGGACGACGAAACCTACGTCAGAGCGGACTTTCGTCAGCTGCCGGGCCTGTTGTTCTTCTCCGCAGAGGACAAATTCAGCGTTCCGGAGGAGATTCGCAAGCAGAAACTATCCAAGTTTGCCAAAAAGTACATGGTGTGGCAAGCGATCTGCTCTTGCGGAAAGCGGAGCGCCCCCTTAGTGATGACCGGCACGGTAAACGGGCAGGTTTACCTTAAGGAGTGCCTACAGATGCGCTTACTACCATTATTGAAGCAGCACGAGGGCCCGACCATCTTCTGGCCGGATCTCGCTTCGTGCCACTATTCAAAGGACATGTTGGAGTGGTACGAAGCCAACGGGGTCACCTTCGTGCCAAAGGAAATGAACCCGCCCAACGCGCCGGAGCTTCGCCCAATAGATAAATATTGGGCGATTATGAAGCAGGCCCTCCGGAAGAACCCAAAAGTTGTCAAATCGGAGGCGGACTTCAAGAGAAAGTGGATTTCTTTAAAAAAAAAAAAACAACCTGACGTTGTACAGAACCTTATGGACAGGGTAAAGAGGAAGGTGCGATCATACGGGCTTGGGCTCAAAGTATGAATAAAAAGAAAATGCCAAAAGTTGTTTAATAGTTTTTATTTTACTGTCTAAAATTTTCAAAAGGATCGGTCTACTGGGCGAATTTCTACAGTGTTTTTGATGCAATTTTATGTGACACACCCTTTAATAGTTTTCGTTGTGATAAACCACGTTTTGTCAACCGAATTATTGAGCGGTGAAACCGGCTGCAATAGCCCTGGTCGCTGGCCGCCGAGGTGTCCAGCTAAATATCAAGGACCAGCGATAAGAGTGTGCCTGCCTCGCCCTCATCAGCCCCGTGCTGGTACGGCTCACCGTAAAGTAGCTACGCAGGCCAGTTGTCACGAGTTGCTCGTCACGCTCCACTCGTTCATCGTCAAGGACGACACGGAGGTTGCGACCTTCCACCAAAGCCAAGATCCGGGGAAATCACCTCGTCATACCAGTCACCCGTTCGCCGTCGCCGACCGCCATCTCGCCGATGCCATTCCAGACCGTAATTTATTTCATTTAATGTTATCAAGCTTATAGTTTCGCTGCATCAAATGGTTCCTCTTCTGTAGACGAACAGAACATAATTGCACAATACACGAAAAATTTATTTATTCAACGAAATAAAAATCCTTAAAACCACGACCGAAAGACTTGAATTTTCTACAATCAAAGTACTTTCTTTGTTCATGCTATCGTTTCCTCCCACCTGTCAAATTTTTCCATTTTTTTTACGTTAGGTACATACGGTTCAACAATAAAAGGAGATGGCATTATAAAAAATCCAAGTTGAGCCGTACTTTTTGAGATAAAAGGGTGATCCAACTCACCCTGACTTACCCTACATCATTGAAATGACGTTTAAAGTTTCAAAATTTTAGAATATTCTATGAACAAATTTTTCATCTTAGTATATGTAGATGTAAAAATTTCTGGAAGAAATAAAAAATCGATTTCTTTCTGTTTTTTCAAAGATTTTGTTGACTAACACAATTTGTTGTCGGCTAAGGCAATAGCAAATCCAATGAACCTTATCAACCATCTTTTTTTTTGACTACTATATCGTTATTGTAGGACCTTCCAATACAGAGATATTTTTGTTTGAATGAAAATTTCCCCTTTGTACAATTATTCATCACAAAATTTAAAAAAATACAAAAAAATAATAGATAATATTAAATAGAAAAGATAAATATAAAAAATGCATTTTAAAAAAAGCTTAACCTGAGATGTTCTGTTTTGTGGATTCTCTCGCATTAACATTGAGCTTTGGTCCACACCTTGCCTTTTGACCTAGAATAGAACTGTTTTGTTATGATGTAAAACGTCAAAAATACATTTCTTCAAATAGGTCATGTGAGGGAATCCAGTATTGTGTAATCGAGCCTGCAGTTAAAACAATATCGATCCGGGCCGATTATTACTAGTGATGAAACGGATAGCAGGTTTTCCAGATACCGGATATCCGACAAGCTTCGAGGCCGAATAGCCGAATATCCGGCGGCAGGATATTCATCACATAATGATGATGATGACGCTGATTTCCGTTTAGAATGAATATCCTCTAATAGAGTATCAAATTTTCTGCAAGAAATTTTGAACGGATTTTTTTCTGAATTGAATGATCGGATTTTTGTGGATATATTGAAATAATTTTAATACGAGTCATAAAAAAGCAAATACCACAAACTCAAATAACAAAAGAACATCTATCAATTATTTTCGTTAAAGATTGAAAAAATTAGAGCTGTCTTCAGTGATGATAATCTGCTAGAGGGTACACATACTTCACTACTAGTCGAAACTATCATGGGCGGCTACACACCCACTAACATGATGTCAAAACAGTGGGGCAACAAGTTCTGGTCTCTCCTGTTTATCCGAGGTATGTTGTTGCATAAAAAGGTATTTGGACTAGGAAGAGATTGCACATAGAACACAGAACTTGTCTCGCATCAGAGCATCTTTAAACGCTGGATTGGGAAGTCATTTCAACTACTTAAGGGAAGATCCAAATTACTTAATTGCAACCTTTTTGGACCCAAGAATCCAGTTAGACTATTTAGTAGTCGTCATAGTCGTCTTCAACGACTGTTAAATGATCAAAAGAGATGTACCGTTTTCCTCAAATTCCAAACACTTCATTTTCAAATGTAAATTAACTTAAATTTTATGTTATAAACTTGAAAATGATTCGGATTTTCAAAGAAAATACATCTTCAGCGATGAGGCTCATTTCTGGCTGAATGGCTGCGTCAATAAGCAAAATATGCGTTATTGGTCAGACAGCAATCCACACGTACTCCATGAGTCACCATTGCATCCCGAAAAAAATACGGTTTGGTGCGGTTTATGGTCCGGCGCCGTCATTGGGCCGTACTTCTTCCGTGATTATCAAGACCGGCACGTTACTGTGAATGAGAATCGCTAACGCTCAATGATAACCGAATATTTTTGGCCCGAATTGGATGATATGGAGTTGGACAATATGTGGTTTCAACAGGACGGCGCCACAAATCACACAGTGAATTTAACAATCGATTTATTGAAAACCAAGTTTGGTGAGCGTGTTACGTCACGAAATAGCCCAGTCATATGGCCGCCTCGGACGTGCGATTTGACGCCATTAGACTATTTCCTGTGGGGCTACGTGAAGCCTATGGTCTATGTCAACAAGCCAGCGACGATTGATGAACTTCGTACGAATATCGAACGTGAAATTGCAGCAGTGTCGTCCGATTTATGCTTGAGAACCGACGAAAATTGAGGTCAGCGTCTGGACTTCTGCAAGCGTGCTCGTGGTGGCCATGCAAAAGAGATCGAGTTCCATACATAATGGCATCAAATGTACTTTCACATGAATAAAGAATTTCATTGATATCAAAACCATTTTTGTTTTATTTAAAAAAAACTTTTGTAGCGCTCTTATTGAAAAAACAGATATTTGTTTTTTTATAGTTATCGTGGTCTCGGGACCAAGGACACTATATTTTTTCATATTTTTTCTTGAAAGCTGGGGTTTTTACACAACTTATCCAAAAATCAGAGATGAAAACCTCGGTTTCAAGAAAAAATTATAGGAGGTTGTGTCCAAGATACGACCGCATTGTTGACGTAGAACTAAGCTGTTATTTTATATAAGTCGCTTGTTTATATCTTCGGATATAATTCTATAGTGCTGTGAAATTTTAGAAAAAACTGCTTAGTAGAATAATCTCTGAAATGTTTTTTCATTGTAGAATCAGTTGACGATAATTGATACACTAGCTGATCATATGTCGCTATTAATTTCATGTCAATGTATTGAAAATTTACGTTGAACGCTATTCCGATAGCCTTTTTCGCAATTGACATAGACTCGGCTACAGTCGATTATATACATGTTGCACCAGCACAATTATTCCACATCTCATAACTACATCAATATATCTTTGGCACCGCAAGGAAACAACAACAACAACACATGCAAGTATCAAAAATTATGCTACATGTTATTTAGTATTGTCTCAGTGGAATTGCACCTCTAGGCATCGTTCGTACAACGTAAACCAAGCGCCATACAAGCTTTCGCCATAGCACGCATACAGAACCATATATTGGTGGCTTGAAACTATTAGGAATATAAACACTTCTCATCATTTTACGTTATTCTCAAAAGAAACAATTCTGATTATATCACTGGCCTCGGAAATATTTGCATTACTTTCTCATGCTCGAGATAAGCGCAGCTGCCACCCTTAGTGGAGGAAGTTTTTCCACTGGCAAGCGAAACCTAATCACATACAACATTCCAGAACGACATTTACTTTCTCGGTGTCTAAACAAGCGAAATAAACTCTTTTTGTTAATATCAACAACCTCGAAAACAGTAGCATTGCTTTATTATGATCAAGATTAGCGCAATCCTAGTTAAAGGCAGTTTTGCGACTGGCACACGAACCCAAATAACTTATAACATTCCAGTACGACATTCAAGATGCTTGGTATTCCCCAAATGATTTGTTGGCACACAACCTTAATGCCTGCTTCACCATAACGTCAGTTTAATGCATTCATGCAATGTCAAAGGCACCAACGAAGCCCTTATGATGACGAAAAACAAACAATGTTAACTGCTTGGAAAAAAAACTGAATTATGCCACACAGCTCGACTCTGCTGTAACACCCATCGATGCGAATTCGCTGATGAGTTTGTCAACAGCTACCGCCTTCACCAGTGGGGGGAGCTTGATTTTGGTTACTGCCTGGGTAACGGCGCTTACATTTTCGACCGACGCGCCGAAGTCGCCTACTTCGCTGTTGTTCGATGCGGTGTCACACTCGCTAGGGATTGGTTCAGTGCGAGCGCTTTTCACTGCACCAACATCGCGTGCTTCACTAAATGACGCTTGCCTCGAAATTTGATTGCCCCTGGCAATGCGTTCGCTTTTTGCAGTGCCCGAGCCAGCCTTCCTCTTCTTCTTGCTCACTACGCAAAGCGTCCAATTTATGACGCGGAAAGAAAAACACAATACGAATAACGCCAAAAACGAACTGAAAAAACCACACGACGATATCCAAGTTAGATTACCACTGGTGGGGTCCAATCTTAGATCGAAGCGCAGCGAAAGCAAAGTGAACTGGATTGCTCAACAGTCCGATGCCGAATGAAAGTTTGCCTCAGCGAGATCCACTGTTTATACTCTAGGCAAGTATTCCCCTTCATCGTTCTTCTTTTCCTTTGTTCACGGAGACTTTGAATCCTACGATTTCCCCTCCGTTGGACGTCGATAAGTTACTCGTTATTGACAGCTCTGTTCGGGAAAGCACATAAATGGACAGAACAAATGTATGGGAAAATGGAAACGCTTAAAGTTTTCATGTATTTTAACCATTAACAAACCAGGAGATTCTAATGTATAGCATAATAAACAAATCTTAGGAAATTTCCGATTCGTTTACTATGTAAATCACCAAAATCCGTTCGCGGCAAAAATAGTTATTAACGTTAACTTTATTTCATTAAAACGTGACCTGTTTTCTGATTTGGCACCCTTAATGAAAGACGTAGTTCTACGTCAAAAAAAGGTGAAAGCGCACGCGGATTCGGAGAAATTGTAGAAAAATCTTAAACCGTTTTGAACTAATCTATATTTTCGTCAGTTTTATTTCGCGGAGTATACAAAGTGCAACCGAACTCAGGAGGCTTGAGTGGCGACCGGCACAACGAAATACTGCCTACGAGATAGTGTCAGAGAAAAGATTACATAATTCTCTGAGAATCTCTGATTCTGTGACCACGACAGCGCGATCATTATAATGCGTCCGAAAGAGACGGATTTATTCCCATAATTTGTGGATCGCATGTTGGTACTGTTCGGGGTCGTCACAACAAACTAATTTTCAAAGCAGCAATTTTCTTGTTTCGCAGCTTGAAACTGAAATTTTATGTATTTAATTAATCTCATTTCTTTTCTTTTCAGGTTCTACTTACATTTTACAGTTTCTTTATTAATTTTACAATATTTTTCTTTTTTTCAGGTCTCTCAGGATCCAGCAGTTATTTGGCTATCAGCGGCTATCAAAACATCGATTGGTCAACATTATTCTTTAATTATACAATTTTTAAAATATTACCAATAAATTCCTTTTAGAAATTCTAACGATTTCTCTGTAAATTTCAATACACTTTCAAAAACTATCCAACTCAATTCATCCGTTTGCCTTTTGTTTATCTATTTTCTCCTTTCTATACTGTTTTTATTCACTCTGGTGCCTTTTCTGACATTTCGTCGCAAGATGGTTAACTCATGCAGGTAGGCCTTAGTCGACTGTGCGTAGCGGTGTGTACATAGCCCCTCCCCGTAACTCTGGTGCGAAAGCGTCAGCCGCAGTAGATTTACGACCCTGGACTTCAAGCACCGCAAGCTTCACCACCGGCCGCCTGAACTCACCCTTTGCTGTTTTCACCAAAGCCTGTCTGATCCTACCATCAGCACCACTGAATACCTCGGTTACAACCCCTCTAACCCAATGCTTTCGGATATTCTCGTCCGCAATATACACAAGATCACCTTTTGCAATAGGAGGCATTTCAGAGTGCCATTTGCTGCGATGATTGATCGTCGGGAGATACTCAGAAGTCCATCGTTTCCACAAACAATCAGCCAAAAACTGTGACCGCTTGAAGCTGTCCCGCAGTGCCTCTGCTTCATTGGTAGGTCTGATAAACGACTCAGAACTCATTAGTCCTACGCCGCGAACAAAATGGTTTGGTGTTAGCGCTTCCTTTGCATCAGGTTCCAGGCCAGCGTATGTCAGTGGCCGAGAATTGATTAAATCCACCGCTTCTGCCAACACGGTCAGGAGTACTTCGTCCGTCATTCGGCGGCCATCATCCAACGCTTTCAACGCCGTCTTAACGGAGCGCACCATTCGCTCCCACACCCCACCCATATGAGGTGCGGAAGGCGGATTGAAATTCCATCTGGTTCTCGAATCGGTGAACACATCTTCACAATTAATCTCCATCTGCTTAACAATTTCTTTGCTGGCGCCATGGAAATTCGTCCCATTATCTGAGAAGAATTCAAGAGGACCTCCTCTGTAGCTCACGAATCGCCGTATGGCCATCAGGCACGATTGAGTCGTCAGACTATGAGCAACCTCAATGTGAATAGCTCTCGTCGTCAAACACGTGAACAAACAAATCCACCTTTTCTCTGATCTGCGCCCGACGGAGACAGTCAATGGACCACAATAATCCACCCCTGTGTAGCTGAACGGCTGCAATCCAGGCGAGATCCGCGAAATCGGAAGAGGAGCCATTCTCGGATGACCTGGCTCACATTTCCTCACCTTGCATCGCATGCAAGCTCTTGAAATACGTTTGAGTTCCGCTCGGAGATTGGGAATCCAAAACCTTTGTCGTATTTCATTTACCGCCGTTTCTTGATTGCCGTGTGCCACTCTCTGATGATAATGTTCCAGAAGTTTAACGGTAACTGGATGTCCTTTAGGGAGTATAATTGGGAAACGTAGTTCGAACGGTAAGAACGTACCTTGTGCGGTTCTCCCTTCCATCCGAAGAACGTTCTGTGCATCCAAGAATGGGCTCAGACTGTATAGACTGCTCGATTTTTCCAGCTGTCGTTGTTTCTCGTTCCCCACTTTAAGATTTTTCTGGAGAGTTTTCACCTCATCCCCGTATGCTTCCGCTTGTGCGAATCGCCACAAATATGCTTCTGATTTTTGGTATTCGTCTCGTTGCAAAGGAACTACCGTAGATGCAATTTTTGCCTTTACTTTTCTCTTGAGAGCATCGGTCGTTGGTACACCTTCGATGGCCCATCCTTCCTTTTTTCGCTTGCAGTTCGAAACAAACCGGTAGACGCAGGCTATCGTTCGAACTAAGACCTTCCATCTTGAAAAACGCAACGGATCGATTACAGGTTCTGACAGTGAAATGTCGTGGAACAGTATGTGGGCACGTATCTCTTCAGGCACATTCGGTGTTACGCGCTTCTGTTCTGGCCAGGAATCTTCCTGATGGAACAGGAAATGTGGACCCCGAAACCAAGGACCGTTCGAATTTAGATTGTGTCCTCGATCCCATTTGGTTAGGTCGTCAGCGATGTTGTTTCTAGTGGAAACCCACCGCCATTCATCGAGCTTCGTGAGACTAAGGATTTCACCAATTCGGAAAGCAACGAATTGCTTGTAGCGTCGCTGATCCGAGTGGATCCAAGAAAGTACTGTCCTCGAATCTGTCCAAATAAACCGCTGTTTCACCTCTACGGAATGGTTATCGATGATGGAATTTAGCAATCTAGAACCTAGTACCGCGGCCTGTAGTTCCAGGCGCGGAATTGACAGCTGCTTCAAAGGTGCAACCTTGGAACGTGCCATCACAAGCGAACAAATAGGACCAGAAGCAGTCATGACACGGAAATATGCAACAGCACCATATGCATTCTCACTAGCATCGACAAGAACGTGTAGTTGCAACGTACTGTAGTCCACAGATAATCCTCCCGTGAAGTGATAACGAGGGATCCGCACTCTTTCGATTTCTGGAAGCCGACCGACCCAACGATTCCATTTCTCGCTACACTCGTCGTTGATCTGCTGGTCCCAGGCACATCCACTGCGCCAAAGATCTTGAATAAGCATTTTTCCATAAATAGTGAAGGAAGCCAAAAACCCAATGGGATCGAACAAGCTCATGATGCAGCTCATGACCCCCCTTTTCGTGGGCCGCCTCTCTCCTATCAGGTACGGCAGCAAATCTTCACGTAACCTTGCTGAGAACGTAAACTCGTCGCTTACTGAATTCCACACTATTCCCAAGACCCTTTCTTGCCCTGTTTCCTTGTCTTGATTAAAATGAACACATTGATTTTCTTTTGTCTCCCCCATTTCTCGCAGGAACACCTCTGAACTAGAGACCCAATTTCGAAGCTCGAAGCCGCCCTTTGAATGAACAAACGTTACCTCCTTCGCCAGCTTCACTGCTTCCTCGACTGTCTCCGTGCTATCGAAATAATCATCGACGTAATGGTTCTCTAGAATCGCTCTCGCTGCCTCTGGAAACCGCCCTGCGAACTCCTTTGCATTCATGTTCTTCACAAACTGGGCGGAGCAAGGTGAACTGGTCGCCCCAAAGGTAGCAACGTCCATAATAAATACCTCCGGAGCGCTGGCTGGATTCTCTCGGAACAGGAACCTCTGCGCTTGCTTATCTTCTTTTCGAATTTTCAACTGATGATACATCTCTTTGATGTCTGCACCAAAACCCACTTTTTTCTCTCGAAACTTGCAAATAACTGCTGGGAGAGCAGTCAGCATATCGGGACCCTTCAAGAGTTTTGAATTCAGGGACACCCCAGCTACAGCCGCAGCTGCGTCCCAAACAAGGCGGACTTTACCCGGTTTCTTCGGATTAATAACCACGTTCAATGGCAAATACCACACCTTACTCTGGTTGGTGTCTGCTAGCTCCAACTCTGAAGCTTTGTGCGCATAGCCCTTGGTTAGGTACTCCGAGACCATGCACCGTACTTTATCGTACAGTTCATTGTCCTTCAATAAACGTCTCTCTAAACTCTTGAGCCTTTTCACAGCCATAGGATAGCTGTCGGGGAAGCACGGACTATCATATCTCCATAATAACCCCGTCTCAAAACGATCACCTACTCTTACCGTCGTTTGCGTCAGGATATCTTTCGCTCTCCTATCCTCTTCGCTTTCCGGTAGCAGCGCAACCGAAATGCCAGACTCTTCTAGCGTGTAGTGGCTCTTCAACAGATCGTGGAGGTCCTCGTTCGAAACACTGCTGCACGCATGATGACCAACGATGCTCGACTCAACACCACCGCTTACAGGTCCGAATATGGTCCAACCAAGCTTGGACCGCACAGCGATTGGCTCTTCCGCTTTCCCGATTCGTGATTCTAACGGTGCACACAAGTGAACGTCTTTCAGTCCGATCAGAATTTGCGGAACAGTATGTTGGAAATCCACCACGGATAGATCTTGAAGATGGGGATACTGCTTGACTACTTCCGTCAGGGCTAGCGTCGACTGGGGAAGCCTCAAGTTATCCACGGTATGAGCTGCTTTTATGTGGAACCGGCGACTTGAACCTCGAGCCGAAATATACAGTTCTACTTTCTGCGAGTTCCTTTCCAATCGGGACATTCCAGCCGTCCACGTCACACGAAGTGGTTGCGTTACACCATTCGTCCTAAGAGCGCTAGCCACCGACTTCTCCACCAATGTGTAGGACGACCCCTCGTCCAGGAAAGCCACTGTGTTCACTGTATGATTTCCCCAGTGCAATGTGACCGGAATCATTCGAAAAATCACCGATTGCTTGCGTTGAAACGAATGAAAGTTGCAGTTCGATCCCGATTCCGGGCCTGCCGCGTGGAGTAAAGGATGGTGAGGCTCTCTACAGGTCCCGACATTACAGCGGAAATTCAGCTTACAGCGGGCATTTCCATGCTCATTGAGACACATCGAGCACAACTTCCATTTACGCACCGCTTCCAAACGATGTGGTACGGAGAGGTTCCGGAAGGCTACACAATTTCTTACCCGGTGATCAGTACGGTCGCAAATCATACATGGCTTTCTCACCCTCGGCGCCTGAGTTTTGTTGGCGTTTTCTTGTCCACAGTGGGCATGGAGGAAACCTTCGTGCTCTTTATCCTTTCCTCTGGACTTTCGATTGGCGTGGTCTACAACTACAGGTGCTTCACAGTATGACGTCACCTCGCTGGCGTCTTTCACGATTTCGGACAGAAAGTTGGCTAAAGTTCGAATCGTGACTACACGGTCTCTCCTTCTATACCGCACCCACTCAAGTTGTGTACTTGCGGGCAACTTTTCGGTAATCTCCTGAATCAGCATGGGATTCAGAAGATGAGAAGTAAGCTTCGTTGCTTCCAGGTGATCTGCAAGCTGCTGGACAATCATCCCGAAATTGATGAACGTTATCAAACGATCTGCTCTCGGTGGGAGAGCCTTTCTCACCTTCACCAATAGCATATTTAGAAGGTGCTCCGGGCGACCGTACAACATCCGGAGAGTCTCAATGATCTGTGGAACTGCGTCTGGAAGTAGGAGCCTACTACGAACTGCTTCCAATGCTTGGCCCTTCAAGCACTCTTGTAGTCGAGCCAGGTTCTCGACATTCGAAAACCCACAAGCCTCGCTAGATGTTTCGTAGCTGCAGATGAACATCGGCCAGTCCTCTAACTTTCCGGAAAATACCGGCAACTTCTTCGACAGGAACTGCCTGGCGGACAGCTGAGCTTTGGTAGGTCCTCGACGACATCTTTGTTGCTTGTTTTGACCAGCTTGTACTGTCACCGATTCGTGATCCTCATTTGATTCGCTGGATTCACTATCGTCCTCATTTGCTTCTCGCACGTCATTTGAAACCGCGTCGTTCTTCTTACTTTCGATCTTTTCCTGTGTATCACCTTTTACGGATTCCGCGTCGACAGGCGGAATTTCCTCCAATGATGGCGATGTGACCAACGGAACTAAACATGTTTTTGGAGTGGAGTATTTTTGATATGCTCCTCGAAAATCTCCGTTGCCAGTCTCGACCAGATCCATTTTCCCAGGTTTGCCTTTTTCCGACCTTTTTTTTTTCGGTTTCTGCTTTTCCTGGCTTTGTTTTCTCCAGTCCCGACTGCTTCGGCTTTTCTTTGTCACTCGAGCAATCATCTTCACAACCTTCAGCTTCTTCCGTTTTTTCTTTCACACCACTATCGAAATCCTTGCTCCGTTGCTGTCTAAGCTTATTCAATTTACCGTGCATCTCCTTTCTCATCTGCTCACTTTTCTTCTGGAACGATTCTTCCTCAGCGATTTCCTTCTCCAACTGCTCTTTTTCGAAGGCTAACTCCATTTCGCGTTTCTCCTGTTCCAGTTTTTTTCGCATCAGAAACATTTCCTGCTGCAGCTCCAGGCGCCGTTTATGCAGGACTCTTTCCTTCTCCATAGCTAGCTGTTGGACTCTTTTTTCTTCCTCGAGCCTTTTCAATTCTTGCTCCAACTCTGACGTCACGGAACTACCAGCGGCATTTTTCATGCACTTGCCGCATATCCACGATGAATCGTCCTTTACCGCATTCGTTACACCGGCACATCCAAAATGATACCAGTTTTGACATTGGTCACAAAACACCATATCCTTCTCTGCGTGATCCGGTCGCTCACAAGCGGCACAATTGTAACCCGTCTTTTCGGCAGCTTCGGGTGAAAGGGTCAATTCTGCCATTGTAAAATTTTCAAGTTTGTTCGGGGTCGTCACAACAAACTAATTTTCAAAGCAGCAATTTTCTTGTTTCGCAGCTTGAAACTGAAATTTTATGTATTTAATTAATCTCATTTCTTTTCTTTTCAGGTTCTACTTACATTTTACAGTTTCTTTATTAATTTTACAATATTTTTCTTTTTTTCAGGTCTCTCAGGATCCAGCAGTTATTTGGCTATCAGCGGCTATCAAAACATCGATTGGTCAACATTATTCTTTAATTATACAATTTTTAAAATATTACCAATAAATTCCTTTTAGAAATTCTAACGATTTCTCTGTAAATTTCAATACACTTTCAAAAACTATCCAACTCAATTCATCCGTTTGCCTTTTGTTTATCTATTTTCTCCTTTCTATACTGTTTTTATTCACTCTGGTGCCTTTTCTGACATTTCGTCGCAAGATGGTTAACTCATGCAGGTAGGCCTTAGTCGACTGTGCGTAGCGGTGTGTACAGGTACTCTAGATCGGAATCTAAAAATTTTATCTCTCGCTCAACCAAAAGGAGTGAAATATATAGCGCCCTTGGTCCCGAAACCTTGTAAACTATAAAAAAAAAAACAAATACAATCAATACACGAAAACAAAATCCAGTTGTTTTCACAAGTATAATATTTTTTAGGGAAGACCGACTCATTGGCTTCAATTTGATATATCGATCATCTGAATCGGTCTAATGTTATGAATTTTAAAAAAATGGAACAATTAGGAAAAAAATAATTTTTGAACCAAGTTTGAAAAATCATAACATAAATAAGAAAAAAAACATATCTTTGATTTTTGGATATGTTATGTAGAAAAGTCCTTAGCTTTCTAGAAAGTAATAGCGTTCTTGGTCCCGAGACCGTGTTAGCTATAAGAAGAAGAATAAGACTACCTCATTGGCTTCAATTTTGATACAACAATTATCTGAATCGATCCGAGAGATCCGAGAGATCAGAAGTTATTAATTTTCGAAAAAAATAATTTTTGGGAAAAAAAGAGGAAAAAAATATTTTTTCGGTCACCCTAAAATAGAAATGAGCACGCTAACGAAAACAGTAAAAAAATTGGGTCTAATATTTTGCAATAAGGATATTTATATATCCGGGCGGTATATTTGGTATCCGGGCGGATACCGGAAATTGAAAAAAAAACAATGATTTCTCATTAACAGAAGAAAAATCATAACCGGAACTAGTAATGCTTGTTATTTTTTTTCTGATTTGTAGTTTATTAAGTGTACCCTTTCTCATATTATTAACATCCGGGAAGTTCTTATTTTTTTAGTTTTGAATACAAATTATTGGTTGATGTTCTTTGCATATTAAAATTATGTGGCACAAAATCTGTCTGCAAGGCCATGGTTTTCGTAAGAGAAAGCCGATCAAGAGACTCAACTTAGGCAAAAATTACCAAATAATAAATAATAAATAATGAGTCTTGTACAAAATTTATTGGAATTTTCAAAACCGCCTTCTGATTTAAGAATAATCGCATTATTGACTTGGTTAATAAAACACTGCGTTAATCAATAAAAAGATTTTATAAAGATTTTATAAATCTTTTAAAAAACGGAAAAAATCGTTTTTTTTCATTCCAGTATTGTTATCCACTACACTTAAATAGGGATTGCATTACCGTGCCAAAATTTCAATAACCGGTTATTCGGTAATGAAAATTTCATTACCGGTAAAAAACATACTTCAAAATAAACCTTTTTTTTGTAGAAATGGCTTTTATTTATAACTAGCTGACCCGACAAACTTCGTTCCACCCAACATTTATTTTTCGTTATCACACTCACGTTGAAAATCTCGTTCAAGATTTTTCAACCACTTGCAAATAACATGTTTATCCGTTACATGGAATAAATGTTTGATACAGAAAATATAATAGAATAAAGACAGCCCTAGATCGGACAATTCCATTCTCGAGTTTTGCTCTTATCAACACATTCGGTGATCCATTTTTATTTATATAGATCGAAAAAGATATAGGAGTGCGTTTTATCACATTAAAAAAAATTCAATTGTCCTGTTTGGTTGAAATATGTGTAATATTTTTACGGGACCCCCTCTCCATTTCAGAGAAGGGAGAGGTGTAATACCATCATAGAAAGATTTCTCATATTTAAAAACCTTAACATGCCAAATTCGGCGAGTTATGCATAAATTTGTGTTTCATTTGTATGGTAGCCTCCACTTAGAGAGGGGGGAGGAGTATCTAACCTCCGTAGAAACATTTATTGCATCCTAAAACTTCCACATGCCAAATTTTATTTCTTTTGCTTGATTAATTCTCGAGTAATGCAGAAATTTATATTTCATTTGTTTGGCAGACCCACCCCCACCCCTTTTGGAGAGGGGGGAGGGGTCTCAAACCATAATAAGAACCTTCCCCAACCCCAAAAACATACCAATTTTCATGTCGATCGGTTCAGTAGTGTCCGAGTCCATAAGAATCAGACAGACAGAAAGCAGAAAGACAGACAGAAAGCAGAAAGACAGACAGACATCACTCCATTTATATATATATAGATGATTAGTTTAGAAAAAAAAACATTTAGCAAGTTTTTGCTGCTTAAGTAATACTTAAGGACACAGAGAATGTTAATTTTGTCGTAGATTGGATCTCATTTACAATGTTTCCAGAAGAGAAAAACGTCCGTTCAGAGTCCAATTATGTTGGGTAGAAGGGTATCGAATACCATTGTCATGTATTTGCCTCTGATGCCCTCTGTACGAAAACTCTTGTCCGAGAGCTTTCATCAATCCGTTTATAGACGTTGAGCTTGGACTGGACGTTGATACCTTTGACTGCTGTAATCGTCGTTCAAGTTTGATGCTCCATGATGCTCAACTGTTCTGCAGGTTTCCCATTGTCCAGTGGATTTTTTTTCTCCTGTGGTCCAGCTAATGAATCAATATCATCATCGTCAAAGATGATCAAGTCAGGAGCAATTTCAAATGTCTGATTGATCAATGCAGTCCACGACGTTTGATAGAAAACGCCAATGTCTCCATAATTGTTTCACGACCACGAGCAGAATGATTATTCATATACAGGAACAAATTTGCGTATACAAAACGTCGTTCTGAAATCCTTCCAATCATGGCTTCAAGTTGCTGCTTCGAAATTTTTGATGATTGACTCCGATAGCTGTTCTAGCGTAAATTGCAATCTGTCGTCAGCTTCAAAAAGGGTGAATTTCTTCCGCATTAAAGACCAGAACTGGTTCGAGGCCATCAACCAATCAAGCTTATATTGTGTTTCGTTTTCAGATCTAGCAGTGATTTTTGAACTGAAGTTCGGAGGTCGTAGAATCGGCGCAACACTACCAGTTGTGTTTTTTTCGATCTTATTTTTATATTTCAAAGCGACATAAAGGCAAATATTATTTATGGTGTAAAATAAAAATTACCGAAATTACCGGTTCTCATAAGACGCGACGCGAGACAAGACAGAACACTTATTGTTCTTACTTAATTAAACGAATTAAAATTTACCTTATGTCGACCGGTTTCGGGCACGAAGCTGCCCATCTGCGGGACAATGTCCGACTGGTTACATCTTCGTACGTGTTGCGTAGTCGTCCGAAGATTTAAGAGATAAGTCACTGAATTCTCAGCTCCGTCAAGTTGTACAAGCACGATGTGATGGGTGGATCGTCTTCATTCATCAGCGGCTTCTGGGAGTTGCTGATCAACATTGATTCCCATGCGTTAAGTTGTGACGAATTTTGGACATATTTAATCAGCTTTGCTTTCGTCCAATCGATTTTATGGTCGAGGCTGGTGGTGTGTGCCGCTACTGCTGATTCGTTCGATTTGTTGTTCTCCACCGCTGTTTTATGCTCCCTTATGCGTACCTTTATTTTCCTGCGAGTTTGCCCGATGTATAAGCGGGGCAATCTAGGCACGGTATTTCGTAGATCCCGGATTTCTCATCGGGAGGAATCTTGTCCTTGAGGTTACACAATAAATCACGGAGTGTATTCCCACTTTTGTACACTATGTGTAGTCCTTGCCGTGAATCTCTCATCCACGCAGTTCACACAAGCAGAGCTTGATCTGCTTAACAGAGGGTTGAATTATGCGGTTTCCCCCCAGTGTGCTCCTCTTGCTGATATAGTAAACAATATCGAAAGTGCTATCCAGTTTGACCAACAAGGGTACAAATCGGCAACCCGTCATAATGTTCAGCAATGTATCTCACGAGCAGCCGATAAACAAAACACCAACATCGAGCGTCCTACTTTTGATACCTGGTGCACGATCAGAATGTTGAAAAGTCGTGATGTGATCTACTCTCGTGCCGAGGGGAATGCTGTTGTGATCATGGATAAGCAAGATTACGATTCACGTGTCCTAGACATGATCGATGCTGGTCCATATGAAAAAAATAAATTCAAAAATGGAAAACAAAAAGATCCCCTAAATGGCGTGATCGAGGAAGCAAATTTGGCGAGACATAGTGTAGCACGGCTGATGGGTGAGGACAAACTCGAACGGAAATTTCATGTCCCTAACCCGATTGTGGCACAACTGTATTGTTTACCGAAGATCCACAAAAATCCTGTTGGAATGCGACCCATCTCCTCAAACATCCGAACGCCCACGGAAAAAATGGCCGGGTGGTTGGTGGAGGAGTTGAAGAAATATCCCGTAACCCACGGAAGAAGCATTAAAAATTCCGTGGATCTTATAAAACAGCTTGAAGGATTTAAGGTAAGACGCGGGGAAATTTTAGTTTCGTTCGACGTTGCAACCCTTTTCCCTAGCGTACCCGTCGTGGAAGCTTTAAAAAGTCTACGCCGACACTTAGAACGAAGTCGTGCGCCCCATCATTGCATCGATGCTTACCTTCTTGTTGCCGAAGTGTGCATGAAACAGAATTTTTTCGCTTTCAGGGGAAAAATTTACAGGCAAACGTTTGGGTTAAGCATGGGTAGCAAACTTTCACCGCTCCTAGCAAACGTCTTCATGAGTGACTTCGAGGTTGAGATTGCAAAAGATAAACTTTTCCCTCGAACATGGATACGATATGTTGATGATATTTTCGCATCGGTGAAGGAACATTACCTAGACCGAACGCTTGCCATGCTAAACTCTCGACACAATTCTATTACATTCACTTGTGAAAAAGAACAAGATGGAAAATTGCCTTTTCTGGATTTAGAGATCACCAGAAAAGAAGAAAACACTTTAAAATTTGGAATCCACCGTAAACCAACTTCCACTAACCGCTTCATAACAAGCGATTCCAACCATTTTGGTGGACAAAAACAAGCCGCCTTCCACTCCATGGCACACCGCCTTTACAATGTCCCCATGGAAAAAGAAGAGTTTGCCAAGGAGAAAGAACAGATTTACAAAGCGGCTACAGTAAATGGTTATGAAAAGGAATTTGTCGAGAAGATTTTCCGAAAACATAAACGCAAGAAATACACACGAGACATCACAACACTACAACCGGAGATAGACGACATAAAAAGAATAACTCTACCTTTTTACCCCAAAATCACGAACCCCATCAAAAACACGCTCAAACGGCAAGGACTACACATAGTGTACAAAAGTGGGAATACACTCCGTGATTTATTGTGTAACCTCAAGGACAAGATTCCTCCCGATGAGAAACCCGGGATCTACGAAATACCGTGCCTAGATTGCCCCGCTGTATACATCGGGCAAACTCGCAGGAAAATAAAGGTACGCATAAGGGAGCATAAAACAGCGGTGGAGAACAACAAATCGAACGAATCAGCAGTAGCGGCACACACCACCAGCCTCGACCATAAAATCGATTGGACGAAAGCAAAGCTGATTAAATATGTCCAAAATTCGTCACAACTTAACGCATGGGAATCAATGTTCATCAGCAACTCCCAGAAGCCGCTGATGAATGAAGACGATCCACCCATCACATCGTGCTTGTACAACTTGACGGAGCTGAGAATTCAGTGACTTATCTCTTAAATCTTCGAACGACTACGCAACACGTACGAAGATGTAACCAGTCGGACATTGTCCCGCAGATGGGCAGCTTCGTGCCCGAAACCGGTCGACATAAGGTAAATTTTAATTCGTTTAATTAAGTAAGAACAATAAGTGTTATGTCTTGTTCCGCGTCGCGTCTTATGAGTGTCGTGAAGTTCTTACGTTGCACAGCAATTAAAAATAATACGTGAATTACCGGTTATTGATTGTAAAATTACCGATAATTCGGTAATGGAAAATGACCCGGTATTACCGGTAAAACCGGTTAACAATCCCTACACTTACACACAAAAAGATAGAAGCATTCAAGTATTACTCAAACCTTGTCTTGAAGCTTTAAATGAAGCTTTGAAATGGTGTATATTGGTGACATATGTCCTCCATAATTGGTACACTTACCCTATATCGGTTTAGCATGGAATAGCTGATTTTTACTAAATGGTGTTAAATTAACAGTACGGCTTTAATCCATCGAAATACTAAATTTTATTCTTCCTGTGGGAACGTTAGTCTGCTGTCTTGTCACATTAATCGTGCCATATTATATCCAGTTGTATTGAAATCGCCACTGAAAGCGTGCTAGGATAGATCCACGAATCCACATTCGTTAAACGTCTAACGTTAACAGGTGACGAGACATAAGTTTACCAGTATGACATGTACACCCGTCAACTACCTTGGAATTCGAACCCACAAAACGGTTGCTTACAAAATAATTCAGCATTTTGCAACGATAAATTCATTTTTGAAAAATATAGCGAAATGACGAAAATGATTCGCGACTACACTCTGTCAAACTACTATAAGACCACCCTGATTCTATTTCGTTGCAACATAAACAGTTGGAATTTCAACAGGATACATAAATTGTTGAATGCTTAGAATAAAGTATATTTAACGTCAATTTCGTTCAAAAGAGGTGTTTGTTTATTAATTTTTTAATTTTTTGTGACGATATCCACGCAAAAATGGTAGGAGAGAGGATTCCAGAACATGTATGTAACCCTTGAATGATGTGAAAGCTATATTGAGCTCTCCAGTTCACAGAATCCCACCCAAACAATGCACGAGCCTCCACCAAAATTTCTGGTTGAAAAATACTGTTCCTTCTTCCGTAAATCACGCCAGTACCCGTTGAAAACATCAGGACCATCCAAATTGAACTACTTTCCTTCACTGAAGATAACCTATACATTGAAGAACTTTTCATTATGGTATATAGCAAAATGTTTTCTTTTGGAAACATTCTCTGTCACAACATACCATGTCCCACTGTCGGTTCGTGTGAGCTTTGGCAAAACTCAGACGTGGTATCATGGTGTATGATGAGAAGCTTTAACCATTCAAGCCCTCTTTATGTGAGGATTGTTTACCAAAACTTGACGAATTGTCTCCCGAGTAAGATTTAAATTGAAATATTGCTTTATTTGCACAAGCGATTTCGACGTATTCGAAGCTGTTCTAAATATTTCCAGCTTATCCTGGTCAGAGAGCTTCGATTTACGTGGAGCTCTCTTCTTTTTACAATATCCTTAAGGATTCGTCAAATAGTTGAGAACTACTTGAGAACATTTTCTTGGTGAATTGCATCGATTTGTGCTTTTTTTCTATCCGTGAGCACTTTTCCCTTCGACATTTTCCAGATTTATTAATCAAACTAACTAAGAACAACGGAAAACGAAACTGATCTTATAGAAACATGAACTTGAAAAATACAAAAAAAAATGTTTACGTTCAACGCTTGCACACACACATATGAAAATCAAAATTCACAAGTTTACCATCGAAAAATTCACATGCTTCATATGCACTGTTCAGATATCACAAGATTAACAGCTCCATTTAATGTATAACTTTTTATATAACTACACTGAGAATATGACACCGAAATAACTTGAATATAATAAATTCCCAAATTGGCTTACACAGAGCATTCTCTCTGGCCAACGTAAGTCTTCGGCATGCTTCGGTTATGATTCTCCAAACCATTAGTTCGAACCTCGCTCCCTCTGCTATGCATAAAGTTTTCCTCCGTATGCACGGTAAATACACCAACGCGTTTCGAATCTACCACCCAAGGGTACAGGACTCTCCAGCATCCTGCTGGCGAGCCATAGCTGTAGATAGATGCATCCTCCATTCCGCTTTCGCCGGAAGTCCGATTAATGCATCCGTTCGCCAGTATCTATTATTTGTGGGGTATATTTTTATTCGCCGCCATTCCGTAAGTCCGCTATTTTTTCCCCGGTTTGGCTCTCTTGCGTCGTTTTTGATACGCTACCCATATCTTTTGCATTATTTTGCTCCTTTCGTCCATAAAATTAGAAAAAACGAACGCATGGACGGATTTAGATTTTCATGGGCTAGGTTAGACGTTTGCTTGCAGGAAGAACCTTGCAGTTCTTTCCTTCCCCTCTCTCGCTCTAATTCCAGCTTTGCCATTCGCTGAGGTTTTGGACGAAAGTTATAATTCATTGGTAATTGCTGATTTCCGGAAGACGCTCGCTGTCACTGCATATCCTTCTCGCTTGATGAATGCGCTCCAATAGTGGTAGCCGGAATTCCATTTTTTTCGCTTTCGTAAAATCTGGAAACGTGTGCTTGTACACATACACACGAGGTCATCGAATGATGTATTTCCTGTGCCGTCAGATAGTTGGGCAAATGTGCTATAAACATTATTGGGAGAAAAAAATCTACTTTCAGTGCCTAAAGCGACGGAAGAAAGAGGCTTAATGTCCTGTATTTCACTCCAGAAGTGTTCCGACTCACTGGTGACAGGGGGAACAATGAGAGGGAGCCATTATCGTTCTGATCACCGGATGTTAATTATATAAACATATCTGGACGGCGCCAGAAAGTATTCTTATTATGCATATAAAACTAAGTCATCGGATCCCGAATTTTTTGATAATGATTAAATCGATCTCGGGAAACACCTCATCGCAACATGTCATTGATCGACCGGAATGCAATACTTGCTTATTTCTATTCCTGGAGATAGTCCTTTATGATAATGACTGTATCAGTGAAATTTATTTAACCTCAGTTACCATTTGGGAGCCGCTATCATCCGGAAGGTTGTCCGAATTACGTAATACTAATATTTTCCTTTATCTAAATTAGAGTGAGAAAAAAGAAGCTTGTTTCTCCTATCGAGGGCTAAGAATCTTCTCGTCACCGACGTTATGCTCGAATGCTTCTGTAGGGTCGACAGAAGCGCCAGCAGAAGATGTTTTTCTTCCCCCTCCCTCTGCCCAGTGCGAGACGCTGGAAGCAATCTGCTCGGACCGAGCTATAGTGACAAGCTCTTAGCAAAAACGGAAAAATAAGAAATAAAACAGGAGACATTCCGTCGGAGCAGGCACCATTGCGGGGGATGGGATCAGGGAAAAGTCCTTTCCTCGGAATGGATTAT
Source organism: Toxorhynchites rutilus septentrionalis (assembly GCF_029784135.1). Classification (NCBI taxonomy): domain Eukaryota; kingdom Metazoa; phylum Arthropoda; class Insecta; order Diptera; family Culicidae; genus Toxorhynchites; species Toxorhynchites rutilus. The sequence continues at coordinate 158,530,320 of NC_073746.1, forward strand.
TGGAGCCGCGTGAGACGAGAAGTAGAGCGGTCGGAGAGGGGCGAAAAGTGGGTAAGAAAATTTGAGTGAATCGTTCTCACTACGTAGGGCTCAGAAGAAGTCTTTAGGTTCCCCATGAATGGCTGGCTGGAAGAAATCCAGTCGCCGGATATTGCAAATGTCCTTTCGAATAGATAGCCATAAAAGTCACCATTCCACAGATGCTTTATTTCTTGCCGTTTTAATGTGTCTGTTTTTTTTTCTTTTCTAATACTAAGATTGAGCTTTAAGTTTTTTTTAAATTGAACGAAATGCTCCAGGCTAGAATCAATTCCAGGGATCTAAAGTATCATTAGTCATTAGATCATTAGTAAAATGAGTCAAAACATAAGGTGTTTTATGTTCTATAGTAGCTGATCCGGCAAATTTCGTCCCGCTCAGAATGGATTTTTTGTTATGAATACTTTTTTTTTCTTAATAAACGACCGTTCAACGTTCTAATTGATCCTTTACAATTTCCTATTACTATAAGTTTAATAGTACTACCAGAACTCGCCATTATAATATTCTCGAATAATATTTACAATTCTCGTTCAAGATTCTTCAATCACTTGCAAATAATATATTTCTCCGTTTCATGGAATACATGTTTGACATAAAAATATAATAAAATAAAGATGGCTCAATTCGGAGAATTCCTTTCTCGAGTTTTGCCCTTACCAACACATTTCGCGATCTATTTTCATTTATATAGACATCAAACATCAAATGGACTAATAACGCTTATCAGGATGTAATTGTAGGATGTAATTATGCGAATTCAATTTTCGCCATTCTCCCATTTTCCTTCAGTGCTTTCCGAACATTTTCATTGGTTGTGTTTGGTTCGAATATGGTTGGTTGAAATATGTGTAATATTTCAACCTCTTCGTTTTCCAGAGATTCTTTTCCAGAGAAGGGAGGAATGTCATACCATCACAGGAATATTTATTGTACTGTAAAATCCTCACATTCAGCCCCTATCCCCTATCGAGAGGGGGAGGAGTGTCGAACCACCATTTGAAAAATGTCATTTTTGAAAAAATGGGGAAAAGTCGATATTTCGGATCACCCTAAAATGAAAATGGGCACCCTAATAAAAAATTGAAAAATACGGGTCTAATAGTTTGCGATAAAGAACGAAACTACCACTTTTTACGAAAATCTGAGAACTACTATATCGGTTTTATATGGAATGGCTGTATATTTAGATTTTTCTATTCGTGGGAATAGCAAAGATCTCAACAGCTAATTGTTCGGTGATAAATTTTATCATGGAGGATGGAACCATCAAACTTTGGTCAAATTAAGAAAAAAAAAAATATCACAACTGATTCTGTACTGATTCTATAAAGAAGCATGGCAGCTCTTCTGACGCTTATTATTACTATTATGGACTCAAAACCATAGAAACACACTTTTCATGCAACGCAATTCACGATCAACTGCAGTATTTTTAAAGCGGAACCAAAATATTCATGAAAACCTGTTAAAATCATTGTTCTGAAGAGATTCCATCAATTTCTCCAGCCACAAAACCAAGTCTACACACGCGGCACTCGCTACTTTGATGTTGGAACTTGCAAGGATTCCATTCTTTTTTTTTATCTTGTGCGTCTTTTCTTTGATGATGCTTTCCAAGGACCGATTTTCCTATGGACAACGCGTCAGATTCGAATGTCGACAGTGCGGCACATTCATCCGAGGAGCAATATGGTATGGTTTGATCTCGCGAATACAGGAAGCCAACCTTGTGCGAAATGTCATGTCTCCGCGACGACTGGCAGATATTAAAACCAAAGTTGATCCGCAGTGTGCCATTAAAAAGGGGTGATGATAATGACTCGTGGTTGCGAGGACGCTTGACTGCACTCGGTGCAATCGTGTTGTCGGTGTACACAAATCGGAGATCAAAACATCTCTTTTCATGAATGGTTAATTATCACTAGCGAATCCGCGAGTTGTTGATCAGATCTTGGCGGAGTTTGTGAGGCGCAATTATTCACATTCCGCAATTATTCAGTATTCCAATATCAAGAAAATAAGGTTCATGTATTCATTGAATGTTGAGTGCGAGTGATAAAACATCATATAACATAAAGTCTAGCTTATGAAGACAATTTTTTTTGGGAAAAATTCAATAATTTTCTTGTGTGGCTTCGTGATTTCTATTTGCACTTTGTGTTTTTTCCACTAACGGCGGTGTGATAGAACCTATCCTTTTCGTGAACCAGGAAGAAGGATTCGTATCTCGATTTATTTTTCATTATTTTGCTGGCTTTCTATTGCGTGAAATTGTCACAGTAGTTAATGGAAAACAAACAAAATTCGAGCATAGTAAATGCAGTCTGCTTGGAAGCAAACATGATGAGAAGCCTGAACAATGTATTATGTGGCGAGAGTACCCTCTATTTTCGTCATGTGCACGATACCGTTGACCGCATGTTTGAAAATCACGTAGTGATACAACCAGCATGTGTCCTTGGAGTAATGGTTGATACATTCTCTTCCGCCGATATTAATTACATGATGTGGTGGGCACTAACAAAGACTTGTTGTTCATTTATTCCGTAGATGAAAAAAATAAAAGCGATAATCTGTCAGAATCAGGGTAGATCGGAAGCAGTGACAGTGAGATGCAACAAGATGTCACTCTTTTGATAAGGGTAGCTAATCATATTTATGCTGATGAGTCTTTGTCATTTCCCCTAACGTCTCAGCAGTTATCGCGGCATGGGAGAGGGATCAATAATTGGGAGGGCTTCTTCAAAGCAGAATATGATTTCAAATTTTTCTTTTTCATATAACTTTTTCGATTCCGGATTGCTTCATAGAATGGATGACCTCGAAAAATACGTCATTAGATTGAAATTCCCGAAAATGAATGCACAGCAATTGCGTTCAATATTTAGGGTGAATGAACGATCATCAATTGTTTACGTTGCAGAGCTTTCTAATGTCAACTCCACATTTTCTTCTGTCTCAGTATTTCCCAAAAAAATATACGCAGTGACAAAGTATAGTTATTTCGGATATCAGCTAGCCGAAGATACAGTCACAAACAAAGCAATAAGGTTGAAGATTCAACACGAAATAATCCTGAAACATTGAAAATGCTGTATTTAAGGTATGTTTTGATTTTTTTTTTCCAAAATTTCACTTAAGGCAGTCGTATTTCTGTAGTTTATGCATTCATGAATATAACCTAGAAAGGAGGTTTCCCAAAATTATTTTTCTGCGATGAAATTTTGACAAAAACAGATGCGTTAAATAATTAAATAACAATAGCTGGTCCAATAAATTGTTTAGGCTTTTCTTCTCAAGTTACCTAAAGATAATCTCTACTGCGCGTTGTGACACATGAAAATGTTGTTTCGTCGAGTAGTCAATAGCTCGCGGTTACATAATCACATCACTTACCGCAGTGAATCCTGATTTTCCTAACAAATATCCCTTTCATGATAAACGCTAGGGAACCACGCTATAGAAGCGACCCTTCTGGCCTTCGGGCGGCGAATATCATACTAACATTCCTTCCCTTCCTCTGGTGATTGTAAGGACATGGCCGGCGTCGTTACTGACCATTTAAGCCACGAATCACCGAAAATAGCACAACGACAATGATTTACTAGTCCCAAGCGTCATTCTGTGTGTTCTTTGTGAAATTTGGTTGGTTCAGGTCAATATCGGAGAGCAGCTACGAATTGTACAGTCTACCCAAGCTCAAGCTCAAGGATATACCCTTGAAAGGAATTATTGAAAATCCTTTTATTTACCGAGTAAGAGCCATTTTTGTGATGTGGTATCTAACCTGGTACGGCCATAACAATGAACTTCAAACGCGTTTTTCTCGAAACTAGTTTTTTCGAACTGGCGTACACGATGTCTCAACTTCTACTGAACCGATTCATGTCGAATTTATATGGATATATGGATACAATCTACAGGCATGAACTATCGCATGAACCTCTAAAAAATGTTTTTTTTTTTAATTTTACTTTTTTTAAAAAATCGGGAAAGGTACGAAAAACGTTTTAAACCGCATTTTGTGTTTCAAACAGCCGCATTTTGTCAAAAAAACAAGTTTTTGACTTGTCCGAGAGTTTTTGACTGGTGCGTCTTTTCTTTGATGACGCATTTCAAAGATCGATGTTCCTAAGGACAACGCGCCAGATTCGAATGTCGACAGTGCGACACATTCATCCGAAGAGCAAAAGAATAGTTTGATCTCGCGAATACAGGAATCTAACCTTGTGCGAAACAGACTTAGGACAGGGCACTTTCATTGTATTAATAACGGTGGATAAAGTAAGGTGGATTGAGTTCATTTTATTAATAACGATTGGTAAAGTAAGGTGGGTTGAGTTCATTTTAGGACAACAAAGTACGGTGTCGACATTTAGTAACGTTTTGGACGAGTGAAGCAAGCATAAGCCATTAAAAATAACTGTGGAAAAGGCAGTTTTAAAGATCAATGGAAATAAATGCTAATAGTATTTTGAATTCTCAAAACATGCTATTCTGCAATTTTTAAAACTATTTCTGAAGGACATTATAAGGATGAATTAACTTTTTGAGATTATAATTAAAAACCGAAAGAATTAAATTTCGTTCAAGACTGTTCCGCTGTTCGGAGAAAACTTTTCAAACTATCAAACAGAATATTTATTTGATACAGAAAAGATAATTTTCATTTCGAAAACGTGTTAATTTCTTCCACGGATATGAGTGCTAGAGTTGCTGCACTCCTACAAGTTGTCTAAATCGGCTTCGTTGTCGTGAAGCATTGCACATATCCAGTTACCCTGGTATGCCATATTGATCCACGCATTAGTATTAGTGAATAAGCAGCAAAATATTTTGTGCAGTAACATCGTAGCTCTGCAAACTCTTTTAATTTGTTTACGTAGTTTTGGTGTAAAATATGAAAATTGAAGCATACTTATCGAATTAGAGACCATAATAATACTTTAGGAAACTAATGACGATGTAATTTTGGTGTATGATATAAAAATTCAAGCATACCTGTTAAACTAAAGACCGTAATATTACTGTAGGAAAGTCATGATAATGGAAATGATTGTGTAGGGTTGAAAAATAATGATAATGTGGATTGAAATGAATCTCGAATGAATATCATTACTGGTAATGTCAGTACGGCCGCTTAAGGAACGGATTGTGCCAAGAAAGCAAAGCAGTATGTGGAGGGAAAGAAGTGCTCCAGAAAAATATAAAAATTTGTTAATAAAATATGATTGCGTGGTTATGGACGACGAAACGATTGCCTGGTAGTTTCCAAACTAATACCTGGAGAGATATTTTATATCTCGGTTGACGACAAGGGTGCCCCTTGCAAATGTCTAGATTTTCCAAGAAGTTTCTTGTCCGGCAGGCACTTATGGTCTGAAAAGAAAAACTTCGTTGCTTGTGGGATTATAAACCAGCAAGTTTATCAGGAGGAGTGCCTACGGGAGGAGGACGATTGTACCTTTCTGATACAGCATAAATTCTATCAAATATATACCGTGTGCTCCCTTGGCCGAGTGGTTAGCGTCATAACTAACATGCCGGGTGTTCGGGTTCGATTCCCGTTCTGGTCGGGGGAATTTTTCGTCAAAGAAATTTCCTCCGACTTGCACTGTGATCATGCGTATTCTAGAGCTTGCCACTCAGAATGCATTCAAGGCGTGTTATTTGGCATAGAAAAAGAATAGAAGTACTAATAAAAATGACGCAAGTAATACTACGTTGAGACGGCGAAGTTCCTCTAGGAACGTTAGTGCAATTGAAGAAGAAGAAGATATACCGGGAGGTTGGATTTTAAAGGAAATGCTTCATATATCATACAAATTTATATTTTCGCCTTCAAAATAAGTCTCTTCTGAAGAAATCCGCTTTTTCCAACGAATAATCCACCTTTCACAATATTAGGTTGGGAAAAAAGTTAGACATTATTTTCTCAATAGCTGGCTTTATTGATCAAAATCTAGCGTAATATAGATCATACAATTTCAAGTTTAGGCTCGTTGTAAAGGTGACATTTCATACTAAAATAAATTCTTTCGTTGTTTTTGGTTTGTTCCATTCAGTTGTGAGTTACAGGGTGTTAACAATGGAGATCAACAAAGAGGAAATTCGGTACATTTTACACTTTTGCTTTTTTAAATGCAATGGAAAAGCGATTGGTGTGTATGGTGTCGATACTGCAACAGTAAAATAATTAATTTATTTTTCAAAAATTGTATTATTTTTTTAGCATTTTTTTATATTTTCTTAATTTTTTTTATTTTTTATTTTAGCTCAATATACTAAACTAGCTGACCCGGCAAACTTCGTCCCGCCCAAAATTTGTTTTCTGTTATCAATACCTTCAGACATTCACGTTTTCTTTCTATGAGCAAGTTCATGGGTCCAATCGCAGCACTGTCCATTGATTGATCTTCTAACCGACCCCGTTGAATTTACCTTTTATTGTAAAATTCCTAGTATTTCTAACAAAACTAATCATTATAATATCAGATTATTTTCAGACACAATTCTCGTTCAAGATTTTTCAACCACTTGTAAATAACATGTTTCTCCGTTGCATGAAATAAATGTTTTATACAGAAAACATGAAAGCCCAAAGACAGCCCTAAATCGGACAATTCCTTCATCGAGTTCTGCTCTTATCAACACATTCGGCGATACTTTTTTTATTGGTATAGATAGAAGAAGACATAAGAGTGCGTTTCATCACATTAAAATCCATTTCCAGTTTCGTACAAAGATCAATTTCGCTAGCGCAAACATCAAATGGACTAACAGAACTTGTTACTATGTAATTGTAGAACATAAGGGAATTTAATTTTCCGAATTTTCGCTTTTTCCTTCAGAGTTTTCCGAAAATTTTCAATTGTCTTGTTTTTTTCAACACACCGATAGACATTTTTCATTATCTTCTCGTACACTTTAAGCATATTCGCTAAACTAAATGTTAGTTTTTTTCATATTTATTCTTTCTATTTTGGTCCACTGCTTCGTTTTTTCTTCTTTTTGTTTTTCTGGTATGATACGATTCATATAGCACAAGGACACTGATAGATTTTAGATAATTTGTTTTCTTCATAACTACATTGTGTCAGCCAGACCACTGTCGGGCAAATCGTGTCCACACTCACCTGCGGGATCTGTTGGGGGAAGACCGATAAGCAACAGTCGGTCACGTGCTTCACAGCAGAAATCTCCCTAATTCCTCACTACTGGTGTCAAACCACAATAAAAACATTTATTGCACTCTAAAACCTCCACATGCTAAATTTGGTTCCATTTGCTTGATTAGTTCTCGAGTTATGCAGAAATTTGTGTTTCATTTGTATGGCAGCCCCTCCTTAGAGAGGGGGGTGGAGAGTCTAACCACCATAAAAACATTTATTGCATCCTTAAACCTCCATATGCCTAATTCGGTTTAATTTGCTTGATTAATTCTCAAGTAATGCAGGAATTTGTGTTTCTTTTGTATGGCACCCCCCTTTAGAGAGAGGGGGGGGGGTGGTTGGGGCGGAAAGTCTAACCATTTATTGCACCCTAAAACCTCGATATACCTAATTTGGTTTCATTTGCTTGATTAGTTCTCGAGTAATGCAGAAATTTGTGTTTCATTTGTATGGCCGCCCCCCCTTAGAGAGGGGGGTGGAGAGTGTAACCACCATAAAAACATTCATTGCTTCCTAAAACCTCAATATGCCAAATTTGGTTTCATTTGCTTGATTAATTCTAGAGTAATGCAGAAATTTGTGTTTCTTTTGTTTGACAGCCCCTCTTTAGAGAGAGGGTTGGAGAGTCTAACCACCATAAAAACATTTATTGTTCCCTGAAACCTCAATATGCCTAATTTGGCTTCATTTGCTTGATTAATTATCGAGTAATGCAGAAATTTGTGTTTCTTTTCTATGGCAGCCCCCTTCCTTAGAGAGGGGGGTGGAGAGTCTACATTTGCTGAATCGTACAATAAATTACATTCCTCCACCTATCAACAATACATATCCAGAGTGGAATCAAACTTAAAACAAAACCCATCTATATTCTGGAGGTGCGTTAAAGGACAAAAAGCTGGCAACCGCGTACCAATTAATGATACCTATAACGACCATACAGCCCGTACAGCCGACGAAGCTGACAATTTCTTTCCCAGCATTTTCGAAATACTCCACCACTCCACTCCACCTATACCTCGCCCAGGATGTTTCAACAACCTGCCATTTCATAATATCCACCTTCCGATCTTCGACTTTTCCAACGATGAAGTACTTGGTGCATTGATCAAATTGGATGTTTCAAAAGGAGCTGGAGTGGATGCTTTGTCGTCTTTGTTAGTGAAAAACTGTGCTGCATCTTTGGTGGTTCCCTTGACGATGATATTTAATAGTTCAATAGAACAGAGATGTTTTCCAAGTTTATGGAAAACCGCTTCTATGATTCCTGTCCACAAATCCGGCAGTTTATACAATGTGGTCAACTATAGAGGAATTTCGATTCTCAGTTGTTTGGGAAAGGTTATTGAATCTCTAATGCACAACGTCATACTTAATGCTGTAAAGCCTATTATCTCTGACTATCAACACGGATTCTTACCGCATCGCTCAACGGTGACCAACCTGATGTGCTACTCCAGCGTACTGTTGCGTGAGATCGAACGGCGTAATCAAGTAGATTCTTTGTATATCGACTTTTCGAAAGCCTTTGACACTGTACCGCACGCCTATGCAATTGAAAAAATGAAGCACATAGGCTTCCCGACCTGGATCGCGAAATGGTTAATGTCATACTTAACAGATCTAAAGGCATTCGTACAACTGAATTCGTCGCGATCCAGCACGTTCAACATACCATCTGGTGTACCGCAGGGTAGCGTGTTGGGTCCATTGATTTTTATCCTGTTCATCAACGATTTATGCCTTCGTATATCCTCCGAGAAGCTGCTTTTTGCCGACGACCTTAAAATCTTTCGAGGCATCGCATCTCAAATAGACTACTTTTTATTGCAAACCGACATCGATGTTGTTCTGAGCTGGTGTAAAGAGAATGGTATGAGTGTGAACATAACCAAGTGCAAAATGATCATCTTTAGCCGCAGTCGATCTTCAGTCTCACACCAATATCTGATCGACAATACGCCATTGGAACGCGTACAGTCTATTCGCGACATGGGAGTTATGATGGATTCTAAACTTCGTTCTCATGAGCACGTTTCCATTAGTATTGCCAAAGCGTATTCCGTACTTGGATTTATTTGCCGCAACGCTGCTCAGCTAACCGACGTGTATGCACTGAAATCGCTTTTTTGCGCATTAGTGCGTAGCATCATAGAATACGTTGTTCCGGTCTGGGCACCTTACCACACGTACCAGATAATCCGCATCGAACGCATTCAGAAAATGTTTATATGTTTCTCACTTCGTAACCTGCCTTGGAACGATCCCCTAAACCTTCCCGACTACCAAGATCGTTGCCGCCTGATTAGTCTTGAACTCCTATCTGTACGACGACATAAGCCGCAACAGCTGATCATATTCGACGTCCTGACGAACAACATTGGCTGTCCTGATCTTCTACAAGGAATGCCACTTGCCGTACCCCCGCGACAGCTGCGACACTCCGCTCTAATCACCATTCCTAGACACAGGATTGATTATGGGTACAACAGTTCCCCATGCTCCTGTCTTAGAGCTTTCAATGTAATTTGTGAAAAATTCGATATTACCAGACATTGTTTCATATGTAGAATTAGGAATTTAGTACAGGTTAGGATTAGTCTGTACGGTACCACCGAAGACTGAATACAAATAAAAAAATAAATAAAAATAAATATTTGACCCAAATGGGACAATCCGAAGCATATTAAAAATAGTTTTGAATTTCACCCAAAAATAATGGATTACTTTTTCCCCAACCTAAAACTTTGATTGCTGTACTCAAGAATTGATTTCAGTCACTACAGTGAATTCGTTTTTATATCTTCAGTGTTGCCAGAACGGGGACCTACGAAGCGTTAATTTGAGTTTCGGAAATGGAAAAAAGTCCCACAGGGTCACATCTGGAGAGTACGGTGTTTGTGCAATCGAATTCATGCCATTTGGTCTAAAATTCGTTAACAATGATCGATCGATGAGCAGGTGCATTATCGTGGTGTAAAATCCAAGTTTTATCCTTTCACAAATTCAGTCGACGAACTTTCTCTCTCAAACGCTCCATCACGCCAAGTATTCTCGTGCTCCTCGGCACCGTCCTGGCGATTTTCGGACAATTCCGTAGGTATTAGGAATAACTGACTGAAGAGGATTCCTGGGACCTTTTTCACAAATTCTTGAGTTTACGCAATAGTGAGTAAATCAGTGCAATAGTGAGGTGGATAATAATGACTTGTTCATTACTCTTGATGTAAACCATTGCATCTGGTCAGTTGTGATTTGATCAGTGCGATCCTAGTACAGATTCAAAAGATCATCGATAATTCTGATCATACGAATCTGACCAGCAACAGTTGAGGATATTGCATTCCGGCCTCTGTCATTCTTATCTCAAGATCATCGAGTTCAGTTATTCTCCATTTGTTTACTATGAAACAGTAGGCCTATAGAAGAACCGCAAAGGCCGAGCTACATGTCAATATCGTAATGTCCCTATGCCAATGTAACATTTTACGCTGTCTAAATGAACCATATAGCTGATGGTGTGGATCTTGAGAATATCCTTATAGCAGGTTTCGAGTCAATCATTTGAAGGCGCATTTTAGAAGGAGTAATCTGATGGATCAATGTCTGGGGAGTATGGCAGGCGAGATAGAACCTCCCAGTTCATCCTTTCTAGATAATTCTTGACAGATCCATGAACAGGCGGTCTGACGTTGTCATGGAATAACATGGAACAACAAAATAATGTGTCTATTCTCCCAATCACGTTGTTTTTAGTTCAGAGATCAAACGTCTTAGTCGGTACCGTTCACCGGCGATAGTTTCAGACGTAGGTGACTACAATTGTGTCTCTTGATTTTTTTTTCGGAGGCTTTCCATGTTGTTTATCATTTGAATCAATATCATTGCTGTTGAATCGTTGAAACCACTTTTCACACATGCTTACAGATGTAGCATATTCTTTGTAAGCTTCAAAAAACGCGAACGATGACTATTAGCTGCACTTTTCTTCGCAAATGTGTTTTTTTCGGTACAAAATTGGACATTTTGAATACAATAGAAATATGGAAGGTTTACACTTTAATTGAATGCACTGCAATAAGTTATTGTGAGATGTCTATTATCTGCACTTATTTAAAAAGACTATTTAAGAAGACAATGCACAGAGTCCTGTTCTGAATTGTGTTTGTCTTTGATGCCCAATATGGATTCGTGCAGCAAATGTCGATCACCAAAAACCTTATGTGTTACACAAGTATTCTCTTCAAGAAAGCTGAATGCAAAAATCTGGCAATCCGGACAACTAGACAGTTTCATCTGAATAAGTTTATTTTTGAAAGAATAATAAGTATTAGAACATTAACAAAATTCATCTTGTCCCGACCTGTCCTATCCGACGATCAGAAGTTTCATCATTGAATAAATTTGAAAAAAATGGAATAAGTTCATTTATGTCTCTTAAACTAATTACTCGATAGCTTTTTGAATTTGAATTTTATCGAATTTAAAGATATATTAGGTTGGAGAAAAAGAAATCCATTATTTTTGCGTGAAATTCAAAACTTTGTGTAATATGCTTCGAATTGTTCGGTTTGGAACTCCGCCTGCGAATGACGGATCTCTCTAGTGGCATGTCCGAAAAAGAACCTGAAACTATTGAGAACCAGAGCAGAGCGTACAAAGTCCCCAAAGATAATGGTTGTAATAGCTGTTACCCATGATTATTATGCAAAGAAAGAAATGGATAAACACCTCATCACATCACTCACCACAGTGAAACCTGAACCTAAAGATTCTGAAGCGAAAAATTCTACACCCAAAGTTAATTTTTAGCACATGTTATGGCATCCCGATTTATCACAGGAAATGAGCTGAAAAATAACAGAAAATGTTCTACTCTCCCAATACATGTATATCATTTGTATAATAGAGGTTGCCAAATACACGGCCCAAACAGAGAAAGATATATTCTCGTTCATGTTCTTCTTTATCCGATCTTGGAAAACACTTTCCAACTTTATTTTATGATGAGGTGTAATATTATCACGCTTCTATATAACAGCACTGTCAGCTATATGGATAGCGTGGTCGTGTGAAATAGCTTTGCATTCCAGCCGGCCTTGGTTCGATCCCCATTGATTTAGTATGGACTTTTTTTGCACAATCCCAAATGAAGTGAGAAAAGAAAATAGAAAGGGATGTCTGCTCGCATACATACAAACCATTTTTAAGCTTTTAAAGCAGCTCATTATTTGCGCATTTGACTCTCCAGCTCACGAAATGGCATCCTTTCTGCCAAAGATGAAATGTTTTCAGCTAGTTTGGGTGTAGCAATCAATTTTTACAATCTCCTATTGATCCCAATTTCGGATCACTCAGAAAGTTTTGCAATGCGAGAAAAAGATGATAATCGCTTGGTGCCAGGTCTGGACTATAAGGTGGATTCATCAAAACATTCCGACCAAACTCCTGAAGTTCCTGGTAAGTCACTACAGACGTATGTGGCCTAGCGTTGTCCAGATGAACATAACACCTCTTCTGTTGGCCAATTCTGACCGTTTCTGGTCAGTCGATAGAGCTCTGAATTTAGTGTTTGACCATACGGAAGCAACTCATAATAAATTATTCCTTTCAAGTTCCACCAAATGCACAGTAGAATCTTCCTGGCCGATAGTTCTGGTTTGACCACCATTTGAGCTGCTTCACCACGCTTCAATCGTTTTCGCACAATATTTTCGTATGTGATCGATTTCTTATCGCCAGTCACTAACCGTTTAAGAAATGGGTCGATCATGTTTTATGGGGTTAATTGGTGTGACACCCAAACATCGAGCTTCTTTGTAAATCCAGCTTTATGCAAGTGGTTTAAAACTGTTTTATGGTCGATCTTTAGCTCTTAAGCGATGCTACGACTACTAAAATGCCGATAAAATATATAAAATGTTCTATTATATCTGTGATTTTATGGTCATTTTCGACGAAGGACCCTACCTGTGCGAGGTGCATCTCTAATATAAAAAAAATTCTGAACAGAATCGAAGAAATCAAAATTGCACGTAATTAACTGTTACAGTATCGGCACCATAAACATCATTTTTAAAAAATCAGTGGCCTGGCTTGCATGTTCGCCTTTATCAAAGAAAAACTGTAAAATGTACCAAATTTTTTCATTGTTGAATTCCATTGTTAACACCTTGCAACTCACAACTGAATTAAATTTTTCTAGTGTGAAATGTCGCCTTGACAACGAGTATAAACTTGTTCGTTATTATACGAGATATCGATTGCTACAGCCATCTACCGAGAAAATAATCTATTTTTCCCCAGCCTAATATTACTGATCATTTAACAATGCTGCACCCGTGGCCGAGTGGTTAGCGTCTCACATTATCATGCTGGGTGTTCGGGTTCGTTTCCCGTTCTGGCCGGGGGATTTTTCGTCAGAGAAATTTCCTTCGACTTGCACTGTGGTCACGCGTATTCTCTAGAGCTTGCCACTCGGAATACATTCAAGACCTGTTATCTGGCTTAAGAAATCTCAACTTAGTATTAACAAATGACGCTAGTTAATGCATACGTTGAGACGGCAAAAGTTCCACAGGGAACGTTAACGCCATTTGATAATAATAACTAACGATGCTTATCAGAAATCTCCAAGGATGTAGCGTTTACTTCACAAATCACAGCATTTTGAGTCACGCTACTTCTGAAATCTTTATTTTCAAAACAATAAAAAATATTAATTTTTCAATTATTCATTTTTCAAATATTCTTCTGTTTTGAGCCTTTCAATCAATACTAACTAAGCGTAGTTTTAATTCATTTTAATTTTATGAAAAGCATGTAAATTTAATTCCTATTTAATTCAGTATATCATAATTATAGGTGTCGTTTGCCGCTCAAATCTATATCAACAGTTTTATATTGAATCGGTATACGTACACAATCGACGACTGCAAATAAAAAACGCATTTACACCGGTGAGGTTTTCACCTTTTTCCCTTAAGTGGAATGCGCATGATGTAATAGAAAATAGTATTTGGTTTTGTAGCAGTAATGCATGACACCCATTATACAAATAAAAATAACAATCAAACACATTCAATTACACACCCGAAGTAACTCTGAATGTCATACAGCATTGTGGGTAACTTTCCCACTGATGCAACCGCTTTGGTATTTTTTTCTGTGTTGCAGCACTTCTTTTCACTTCTGATTGAGCGTACGTCATAATGTGGCCCTCTTCGGGTTAATCCCAGGGCTTCCAGTTAGCCTCTTTCGGTTGGTTGACAGATCGTTTAATTAAGGACGAACGGAGAAGCAATCATATGAAGATGACGAGAAGAATAAAGGAATCATGGAAATCTTTTATCCCTGTGCCCATTGTTGAATGGGTCTACTTGAGGATTTATTTATTTTTTTTTCTCTAGTCACCGCTTGTAGAAAAGAATGTTTCCACCAAGCTCTCATATCAATCGCAGAGACTTCAAAACGAGGGTCAATTGTTTCCAACCAGGATGCTGCTGAAGTAGCAACTTCAAACTCTCACTGGTCCTCTCTCTGTTAACCATTCCATCGTGGTGCAATCGTCGGTATTCATGAGCAATTGCCCCTCAAATGCTTCGGAGCTAATTTGCGAAAAATGTTACACAAAGAAAACAACTGTTGTCCCGCAATTACCATACAAACACATTAATCATTGAGGAGAAAATTTCACTCCCGCTTATCTCGAGGAGGTCCGTCCGTTTGGTGTTTGCCCAGGGTCACTACCGGTAGAGAACAATAAACAAATAGCTGGCATTCAGCAATCTCCCTCAATAAGTGTCAGATTGCCCTCATCATTATGATCGCATTTATTTATCTCCTGATTTGATCGGACTTGTTATTCTTGTTTGTTGTATTCTTTTTTTTTGTTTGCGTGAAATGCATGACGATGCTGGATACTCGTCTCAATGGCGTGTATAATTAGTTTAAATTAATAAGTATAAAGGTACTTGTGGAAGTGAATACACCATGAGGGACTGGCGAGTTGATTTGAAAAGCCCTCTGCCACATGAATGCGATATCGGTTACAGTAATAACTAGATAAACGATTCTCACTTAAATGGCTGACTTTTCCGCTCCGATTGACTTTGAATATACACTCGAAATTCAACAGAGATTTTTATGGAAGGGAGCAATGTTTCTGGTGGTTCGTATTGAGTTCGTCCCCATTTTGCAACTAGATATCATTCTACACACCCAAAGAAATGACCTTGTTTCTACAAACAAACTTATTAAAAAATTACATTAATGGGAAAAGATGAAGCTTTTTTTCTGTACTATAGTGACTTTCAATACTTTTTGGCTGGTTCGTCACATTTACTTTCATTTTGGAATAATGTCGGGAGTGAGAATTGAACTCATGGCCTTTACTTGAGAGGTATGGATGATACCATTACGCCAGATCGCCTCCACATGAAGTACCGTCGATGGGGGTGAAAATGGGTCAAAAAAGGTAGTTTTCGAACTTTTTGTTGAATAATTATCGTAAATTAGAGTAAAACACAATTCTGATTACGTACAAATGTTCGCTAATGATGAACACTCGTAAGTGTTCAAGGAATTGTTGAATAACATTAGTTTGTCACTGAACTACGACTAAATGAAAGTTGACCCAATTTCACCACTCAGAGGGGGTGAAAATGGGTCAAAGTAGTGAATATTACTCCCTATCAATAATTGTGTTTAGAAATCAATTTCTCAATAATTTAACCACATTCAAGTGTCTTGAAAGAATATTTGAGTTACGAAAATAGTGTCAATCCATCTAGAAGTGCGTTGGAAAGGTTTTTGTATATAAAGCCATTCCATGTCAAACTGATATAGTGGTTCTCAAATTTTCGCGGTAGTTTTGTTCTTTATAGTAAAACATTAGACCTGCATTTTTTATGATTAGGGTGATCATTACCATTTTAGGGAGGCCCAAAAAAATAAATTTTTCCCATTTTTTCCAAAAATTTATATCTTTTGAACTACTGCCCGATTCAGATCATCGACATAACTAATTGAAGCCAATTAGCTAGTCTCTTTTCGAAATATATTATACTTGCAGAAATGTTGGATTTTGGTCTTGATTTTTTTTATAGTTTACATTGTCTCGGGACCAAGGGCGCTATATATTTTCTATATTTTTTATTGAAAGGTAAGAGTTTTTTAGATAACACATCCTAAATTCAGAGATGCTTTATCTTGTGTTATTGAGTTATGATTTTAAAAACAAATTTCAATCCGAAAAATCATTTTTCCTTTTTTCCCAAAAATACCAATTTGAAGCCACATGAAATACCACATGTGTATAAAAATTGGATTCTAGTCGCATAGATGTTGTCCAGTCGCATAGGAATATTGAACGAACGGAACACCTCTCTAATATTCGGATATGTTATATAAAAAAACCTCAGCTTTCAAAGAAAAATAAAAAAAATTGGAGACCTTACTTCCGAAACCATGTAAGCTATGAAAAACCATTACAATGAATAATAACGAAAAAAAACCTGTTTTTTTCAAGTATAATGTGTTTCAAACAAAACTAGCTCATTGGCTTAAATTTGATATCGATCATCTAAATCGGTCCAGTAGTTCAAAAGTTATGAATTGTTGAACTAGATCATTTGTGGAAAAAAAATTCCAAGAGTTATATCCGAGACACGACCGTTTAGGACGTAGGACTACGTAATCTTTTTTTTTATTTGTTGGTTTCTCAATTCGGATATTATTTGCGAATACGTCGAATTTTATAAATAACTCTACAGTAAAAAGTTCCGGGGACACTGAAATGGTTTAATGGCTTGCGTGGTTTTGTAGAATAATTTCAAGAATCAACGATTATTTCTTGCCTTTTGCGAGAACAATACACTAATTGGTCATATGTCGCAATTTGCTTCGTTATATCAATGCACACATTGCACTGAATATTTAACGAGAGACATCTTCCGTGCATCGTCATTCAACTAGCATCAAACACGTGTCTAAGAGATGCACACAGTTGCAGCGATAAAAATGAAACATCGCGAGAATTACCGTTTATGAAAAACCGTTTCTCGACTCGTTGTTTCGGGTACAGAAATTTTCTGAGAATTTTCCTCAGAGGAGATGCAATACTCATGCGCTAGCGACAATTTACATACTATGCAAGGATGGAGTTTACTTCGCATATATTCTCTTTTTGCTATCCCCCTTCGTTG
Organism: Toxorhynchites rutilus septentrionalis; assembly: GCF_029784135.1. NCBI lineage: Eukaryota > Metazoa > Arthropoda > Insecta > Diptera > Culicidae > Toxorhynchites > Toxorhynchites rutilus. The sequence goes on from NC_073746.1 coordinate 158,547,736, forward strand.
TTTCTATTATAGCGGCTGCTTTAGTTGCCCGTTATTGACAGCTCTGTTCGGGAATGCACCCAAATGGACAGAACAAATGTATGGGTAAATGGGAATGCATCCAATTTACATCAATTTAAACCATATACAAACTATGGGATTGTAATGTATAGCATATCAAACAAATCTTAGAAAATTTCCGATTCGATTGGTATGCAAATCGTGAAAATCCGTTCGTAGCAAAAATGGTTATTAACGTTAACTTTATTTCATAAAAATGTAACATGTTTTCTGATTTGGCACCCTTAATGTAAGACGTAGTCCTACGTCAAAAAGAGGCAAACTTGATTTTTCGAACCACCATAAAATGGAAATGGGCACCCTGATGGAAAAAATAAAAAAAAAATCTTTAAACTAATGGAGCAATCGATAGAACACAGGTTTGCTTGCAAGAGGCCGCCGTGTCCGACGGCGGGTTGGCGGCCGACTCGTTCCTTTATCCTCGTTAGTAGGGGACTTCATCCCCATTTCATTTACCATAATTACAACAAATAATAATAATTGCGCGGCGATTAGTATTTCATACAATTTTTTTATCTTAAATCTGGGGAGTTCGGGTTTGGCGTTCGTGCAGACTAGACGTGTGTGTTACGTGTGTGTTTAATTCTTACGAGTGCCCTTGTTTCGAGTCGTTTATAGAGCGAAAAGTGTATCAATTTCGCGAGAATGTGTGCTTTCTGCATCAGAGAACGTATATTTATTTATAATTCGTTTAAATTCAACAACGAAAAGCTCAACTTTTCGTCCATTAAAGCAGTTTTCTTTCGTTAGTCCGTTCTTTCGGCCATTTATTCTATGCTTGTGTTAGTCGTTCACTCGGTTTCACGTAGAGCCGTGTTTTTTTCGTGCGCGTGTGTGTGTACAAAATAAAGAGTACGTTCTGGAAATCAAATAGTGCTCTACATGAAAATAGTTTAGAATTTAGTGATGCTTCGGGTCTTCGCCAGTTGTTTTATCCTAAATTTGTGAATAGCTGCCAGAAGCACAATAGCAACCGCATTGCAATCGAAATTTACGTAGTGCTATTATCACCACACAATGTTATCAACGCGTTCGATTTTAGATTTGTGAATTGTATTGAGTGTATTTGTTAATGAAAAATTTGTTGCGGGATTTCAAATCGGACACCGGAATTTGGATAAGGGATTTTATTTACAAGGCATAAAGAAGTGATGAATGCGCGTACGATTGCGATATAAGTGTGACACAGAGAGAAATTTGCGAATTCAACTACAAAATGCAAAGTTAGCTCTCGAAGTGGTATCGTTTTTCTACTCTATTCGGTGTATTTTGAAGTGTGGTGTTCGAAATCGTCGAAATTCTGTGAAAAAGCTGTTACTTCTATTCTATCGAAAAATAGGCTCGGGAGGTTGAGTGTAAAATGACAAGTGATTGCATGGATTCAAATTATTTTTTTATATATGAGCGCTTAGATTCTCGTAGTGTTTTATTCTTATAACAGCAATGCTAATAGCGAGTGTACTCAGTATACGCGGAAGTTTCAGGAGCACATATAAGTGAGTGTGAGTGAGAAGATTAGAGAGGAAATGTTACAGCTACTAGCAGCAACTAAAGTGGTTCAAAATTCATCACAGGTGTGCTAGTTTTTAGTGTGGTCGAACACAAATTGTGAGGAAACGATCTGGAAAGTAATAATTATTTTGTTTAGTTTATTTTTTTTGTCTCATTTTATTTATTTTAGGCTCATTAGCATTTTAGCTGTAACACGGTCGAATTTTAATCGTGTACATGTCACATGTTTATCATATCTATAAATTAGCACATTACACAGTTGCCACTTTTCGGCGTAAAAGTATTTCCTTCTATACCATTTGCATATGGTACATTTACACAGTAGCCATTTAGGCGTAAGAGTATTCCTTCTGATCTTCCATTATCCAGTTATACCACCGGACAGCGGAGACAGTTGATATGATCATTGTTGAGTTATTAATAGAACAGCAGACCGATGTGCCTTGCAGGAGCAGAGCAGTTGTATGTATGAATCGATCTTATTTCGACCGTGGATCCATCGCTGGTGATTGTTGCGTGGACGTAGTTATTCTGTAACAACACAAAGATGATCAATGAGGGCCCGGAGATTTGAACTCACGATCAATCGCTTACTAAGCGAACGCGCAATCAATGTGGTTGTTTAGTTTAGTGAAAAAGTTTCGCGTCTCTTCGGTTCACGCGATTTGATTTCGATAAAAATGCGATAAGTAGTAAAATGTATAGCCGGTCTGACCAATTTTACAGGTTTTCCTTCTCAGGAAACCTAAAGGTAAACAGCAGCATGTTGTGACGCATGAAATTTTTTGATTTTGGTTTGGTCGAGTGTTCGTTAGATAGCGTTTACATTATCACATCACTTACCTCAGTGAATCCTGATTCTTACCTTTTCCCACTAACAACTATACCCCTTCCATGATAAACGCTAGGGAACATTCCTTCCATTCCCTGGTGACTGTAAGGACGTGCCCGGTGTCGTTATTGACTATTTAAAGCTCGAGTCACCGAAAATTGCACAAGGGGAATGATTTGCTAGTCCCAAGCGTCATTCTCTGTGTTCTTTGTGCAATTTGGGTGGTTCAGGTCAATCACGGAGAGCAACTACGAATTGTACAGTCTACCCAAACTCAAGCTCAATTTTTTCATCTTAAATCTGAGCTGTTCTTTCGCGTTAATTTTTTTCGTTCAAATTATTTGAATTGGATTCAACAAACGCAATTTTCTTAATTAAATAATTACAGGAAGTTTTTCATTTTTTGACAAATGGTCGGTGTTCAATCAGACCGGACTAAGTAACACAATTATGACCGGACTAAGTAACACAATTATGACCGGACTAAGTAACACAATGATGATTTCGTGAAAAACGAGGTTGAATTTTAGTGCTATAAGAAGTTACCGTTGATCTTTTTTTTTATCTTCGCTTATTTTTCGTCGGCCTATTTCCGCCACTTCAGTGCCAATCACCGACATCAGGGAGGCGACTCCACCTGTTCCTACCTATCAGACTCAACAACTCATGACCCGGGCCATCTTATTTTACTTCCCCTCCGAAGGAAGACGTAACCAGAGATTTTTCGCCTCAGGAAATCCCAACGACGCCAGCTGGGATTGAACCCAGACCGATCGGATTGTGAGGATGTTACGCTAACCACACAAACACTGGCGCCGTCAAGGGTTACCGTTGATCATTCAAAACAATTTCGTTCCGTTATTCCTGCTTACGCTGGATTTTCCAAATCTGATAAATGTAACATGTCGCTTACAAAATGCTTATCCTAATGCAATCAATATCTCGAAATTTTTAATTTTGCGACATGGTCGCCTCTGACTGAACACCGACCAAATGAACTTCTCTGTTGGGTGGTGTTCAACTGATTATAATTTGTAATCAGGATTATTAACAAAACATTAATGTTTTTTTATTTCTTCCTTTCTCATTCAAGATTGCTCAAGCCAATTAGCCAATTGGGAACTACTTGGTAACTATGAAGAGAAAACTGAAGGTACCGAGTAACATGGCATAAATGACAATTTTGTGAAACAAGATGACCAAAACAATGGAGAATTGCGCGTCACCTAATGAGCCGGATTCCAGTAAAACTCGGAGAATTCCTTCTTCATTCCTTGACGACAATTTCTAAAAAAGGACAAATAATCAGCCCTGTACTTAGGAATCATTAAAGTACCAATATTGATCGAAATGTATGGTGGCAAGAAAAGCGTTGTTGTCCATCATCGCTTAAAGTGCATAATCCCTGAAGAATATTTCCAGTGAATCTATTTTCGTATGGCACCAGCTTTAGTTTTGACTGACACATTGTGAGCAACTTGAAAGCCACTCCCAAAGTGAGTTCTTTTTTTACAAATGTGTCATCAGCTTCATCTAGATGAATTTCCATGAATTTATTACTGAAATCTGTGTACTATACCGTCGTTGCGGTGAGAATGGGTCAAAAAAGGAAATTTTAGATTTTTTTTGTTGAATAACTGTCGTAAATTAAAGTGGAACGCATTTCTGATTATGTAGATATGTTCTCTTATAATGAACTAACGAGTGTTGTCTAGGAAATTATTCGAAAAGTATTATTTTTTTACTAAACTGCGATTAAATGAAATTTGACCCAACCTCACCCCTTATAAGGGGTGACAATGGGTCAAAGTAATGAATATTGTTTTCTTTTATGAATTATTGTTAGAAATCGATTTACAATACGTTCGAGATAATTTGACAACATGTAAGTGTCTTGAACGATTATTTGAGTTACGAAAATAGTGTCAATCCACCTAGAAGTGCGATGGAAACGTTTATATTTGAAGATTTTACTTGATTCTGCCGTTCACGATGTCTTCTGTCGTGATGCTGATTCCTAGAGGAATATCAAACTTTTTTTGTCACCTTCGTGTGCCACCCTCATCAACTAGCTCTTGTTCCGAATTGAAGAATTCTTCGATTGCTTTGTTCTCAATTCTTCCTGGTGAATTTGGAACATGTGAAATGCTCTTTAGTAGCGGCTTCACTGTAATCGGATAAATGCCGCATTTCTGAATCTCAAAATCAATTTACTTGATTGTTTTTGAGACCTTCAATAAGTAGCTTCAGCAATCCTGGAAAATGTAGCTTCTTCAAAGTTGTCGCTAGAGTAACCCTTTTCTCCTTATACGTGCGAAGAATTTGCCTCCAATTCCTCTTCATAGGTCGGAAAAAAGTCACCGGGCGGTGTAATGAGTGTTGAGTTTGTAGAATTGCTACTAATTGTGAGTGTATTGGTGGATTTTTGCATGTACCGTTCTGAATCATATTTCGCTTAAGGCATATGATGCAGAACACAGATCTAAGCTTTATGCACAAGTATTATTTGGTTGATATTTTCAATAAATTAGTTCAAAATGCTTTTAAGCTTTCTACTTTGGTACCTATTTGATTGAAAACATAAAAAAATCATCGAATAAAATGCTTTTCAAATGAAGCGAATAAGAATCAAACTTCGGACACTAAATCAAATTTTGGACACTTTATTCTGTAATTTTTCAGACGAAAATTACGTTACACTTGATTATATTTTATAATCAACTGCGAAACACTTACCAACCAATCACAGTAAACTGTTAGCGATGATGAGAACTGATGAAACACGGGAGAAATTTAAATATTGATGAACGGGTAAATTCTACGTGCTCACTCTATGCAAACGTCAAACACAAACGATAATGAGTAGTGTTGTCAGACTTTTGCCGATTATGTTATAATTCAAATGTAGTTCTTATATGAAATGATAGTGGAACCAAGGGATTACTCTAAAGAATCAATTGTGATAAAGGGTGTGTCACATCAAATTGCATCACGGAAAAAACGCTGTAGAAATTCGCCCAGTAGACCGATCCTTTTGAAAATTTTAGACAGTAAAATAAAAACTATTAAACAACTTTTGGCATTTTCTTTTTATTCATACTTCGAGCCCAAGCCCGTATGCTCGCACCTTCCTCTTTACCCCGTCCATAAGGTTCTGTACAACGTCAGGTTGTAGTTTTTTTTTTTTTTGAACAGAAATCCATTTTCTCTTGAAGTCCGCCTCCGATTTGACAACTTTTGGGTTCTTCCGGAGGGCCTGCTTCATAATCGCCCAATATTTCTCTATTGGGCGAAGCTCCGGCGCGTTGGGCGGGTTCATTTCCTTTGGCACGAAGGTGACCCCGTTGGCTTCGTACCACTCGAACACGTCCTTTGAATAGTGGCACGAAGCGAGATCCGGCCAGAAGATGGTCGGGCCCTCGTGCTGCTTCAATAGTGGTAGTAAGCGCATTCTGTAGGCACTCCTTAAGGTAAATCTGCCCGTTTACCGTACCGGTCATCACGAAGGGGGCGCTCCGCTTTCCGCAAGAGCATATCGCTTGCCACACCATGTACTTTTTGGCAAACTTGGATAGTTTCTACTTGCGAATCTCCTCCGGAACGCTGAATTTGTCCTCTGCGGAGAAGAACAACAGGCCCGGCAGCTGACGAAAGTCCGCTTTGACGTAGGTTTCGTCGTCCATTACCAGGCAATGCGGCTTCGTCTGCATTTCGGTGTACAGCTTCCGGGCTCGCGTCTTCCTCACCATGTTTTGCCTTTCGTCGCGGTTAGGAACCTTCTGAACCTTGTATGTACGCAGGCCCTCCCGCTGCTTGGTCCGCTGGACGAATGAACTTGACAAATTCAGCTTATTGGCGACATCCCGGACCGAACTTCTCGGATCACGTCTAAACTGCTTAACTACGCGCTTGTGATCTTTTTCACTGACGGAGCATCCATTTTTGCCGTTCTTCACCTTCCGGTCGATGGTTAGGTTCTCGAAGTATCATTTTAGTACTTTGCTGACCGTGGATTGGACGATTCCCAGCATCTTACCGATGTCCCGATGTGACAACTCCGGATTCTCGAAATGAGTGCGCAGGATTAATTCACGACGCTCTTTTTCGTTCGACGACATTTTTCCAAATTTACGAAAAATTGACAGTGAAGCATGGCCAACGTGATCTATACACTCTTATCTGATTATAAGCGAAAGCTGAAGATATAATTCCTAAAAATTAAATTTCTACAGCGTTTTTTCCGTGATGCAATTTTATGTGACACACCCTTTATTAATTTTATAGTTATATCATCTGTGCATTAAGCATTTCAAGATATTAGAAAAAAGTGTCCGAAATATGGTGCTGTCTGAAATATGATTCAGAACGGTACATTACAGCTTAGTCGTATATGTTCAATTCAACGCTTGACCTATTCTCACCCCCACTCAGTGTAAATAAGAGATTATTCCGAACATGTTGAATTTCCCATGAAAAAACGTTTTTGATGGTCAAAAACAACAATGATTAATCTTAACAAAACATAAAACAATCATTTTATGAAATATTTAACCTTGTAGTAGTTCTGTTAATGTAAACTGACCAGACTGATGTGAAAGATACATTCGACGTCATCGCTTACCTGGAGAACGTAAAGTACCCGGTCCCCTGCCATTCGTTGAATTCTAGCATCAAGTACATCTCATCTTTCATTATGAGTACGAAAAGAAGTTTTTCACTAGCACCTCAAGCTACTCCTTCTGGGTGATTCCGCTTCCGCTTCCGCATAAAAATGTCCATTTTGGCCAGATTCTTCTCCACCGTTTGGCCGGTTGCTTCGATCTCCCGGCTTAAGGAGCGGCAAAGAGATGATATTGTAAATACCAGATCGGCTATATCTGGCGGACACAAAGTGCCTCAGGATGTCCAACTCCTTCCCTGAGGGGTGGAGCTTGCAGTATGGAAAAATCATCAAGTTGCTTGACAGTGCTGCTGCTGCGAATCAACAGCCTTGAATCATTTTTGTTGTAGACTTAATAAACGTAAGATTTAAAGAAAATTTGTTCCCATAAATTATCTTCCATCGTCATCCGAAATTAGTCCATTTTTTTGAATGCATACGTTAACTCTAAAATCGATGAAAAATGGATTGGAATTTTCGAGCATTCCATTCGGTAATTTGAAGAAAATTGTAGAATTTGAATCGTGCTTGCCAGGCGTAAATGCTCTGATTGAGCGAGTAAAGCGGGCGTAAACAAAATCTAAACCACCGGAAAATCACAACTGAGTGCCGATACTCAGAAAGAAATAATACTGATCATTTTAGACTAGCTAAACTATGGTTTATGTTCACATAACGTATATACATAACGTTTTGTTTTTTGTGTCCCGCGTTGGACCTCTGACCATCTGGTCACTTTATGTTAATGATAAGTATGAGATTTTTCAGGGAAGTTATTTAATGGCTATTCGCACATCAAATTTTGATGAATTATTAAACAATAAATATTTGTAGTACAGTTAAATATTATGTATTGGAAGTAGTGAAAATATGTCTCCTACCAAATGGTTCACAGTTTTCAAAAATATTCGCCTTTCTCCGTTTTTGACCCAATCTGACCCTCATCGACGGTATGTGTACTGTATGTAGAATGGCATGTCGTACAACGAAACTCCATCTGATTCCAACATCAATTTTTAGGAATAATATTTTGACCAAGTCGGGCCAGATTTAGTACCCTAATTTTCGATATGATTTTACTATGTTTCAGTTTTATTCAATGATTCGCCTTGTACGTTGACACGTAGAGCCCCGGCTTGTTCTTCCTACGCTTTCCATTTTTTTTTTTCGCATCAAAAGCATTTGCACAATATCAGGGTCGGTCCCCGCTCTTGAAAAATGTTTACTGTATAAAAAGAAAACAGTCAGAAATGCAACTAGAAAGAAGTCACATAACGGTAAACATCCGAAACAAACAATTTTTTTTTCAATATTTCCTTATTTTGTAACTGTCAGTCTCAGTGATCAACGTTTTTCTAACGAAAAACTCAACGGTAGAAACTACAGTAGAGAACGTGTAGAAACCTACACGAGGCTCAACATGTTAACCGGCTTGTCAGAGTGCAAGTGTGAAAACAGAGTGAGTGTTCATGTGAGTGCTTTTGTACCTAACTAGCGTTGGCAGAAAACATGTCATCTTTGGCAGAAATGATTCCATTTAGTGTGCTAGAGAGTCAAATGCGCAAACAATGAGCTATTTTGAAAGCTTAAAAATGGTTTGTATGTATGCGGACATGTCTTTCTGTTTTCTTTTCACATTTCATTTGGGATTGTGCCAAAAAAAAGTCCATACGACGTCAATGGGGATCGAACAAAGGCCGGCTGGGATGCAAAGCTATTTTACACGACCACGTTATCCATATGGCTAATGATGCTTCAGCAGTTGTTCAGCAAATACGTGATAATATTGCACCCGATTATAAAATGATGTTGGGAAATGTTTTCTAAGAGTAAAAAAGGAGCTCATGAAGGAGAACAATAGCTATCTCGATCTGGGCCGTGTATGTGGCAAAGTATGCGGAAAGCTTATTTATCTTTTGTTTCGCTCGCTCGTATTAGTCTTTTATTGCTGTACCATGTATATTATACAAATGCTTATCAGAATTTGTGTAACATTTTCTGTTACGTTATGTCCGATTTATGACATTAATAAATCGGGATGACAAAACATGAGCTAAAAATCAATTTTGAGTGTACACATCAGCATCACGCTCCATTCTAAACACTGAAGACGGTTCTACTACTTGGGCTGGAAAGTCCTGGAATTTTTAATGAAAACAATCGTTTTTTTTGGGCAAAGCTGTATGTATTCGTCAACATAGTTTCCTTCGAGGGCAATACACGTGGTATAGCGATTTTACAACATTTCGATTCTCTTTCTGTAGTACGAAACGTATAGGTCTTCGAAATATGTCTCAGTCCCACTCTGCAGACTGCCTATTGAACTCAGGAGTGTGGTAATGGATCCACGTTTCATCCTAGTCACAATGCGTCGAAAGAAGTCCACTTAATTACGCTTCAACAACGCCGAACCGGCTGTTGTATCATCAACGCGCCGCTGAATTTGGTCGACGGTCAGCAAATGCGGCATCCATCGCGCGGATATCTTTTTCATGTCCAAAAAGTCATGCAAAATGAATCCCACTCGTTCGTTTGAAATGCCTACGACCTCAGCTAACTCGCATAACTTCACTTTACGATCGTTCAAAACGAGTCGATGCACTTGTTTTACGATTACTGGATTCGTAGCCTCTTTTGGCCTTCCAAAGCGAGGTGAATCTACGGTGCTTGGACGGCCCATTTTAAATTCACTAAACCATTTCGTCAACAACTGCATTGATTGTTCAGGAGTTTTTCCCATCAAAAAACAACGTTTGATCAAAATACGATATTCATCTTTTTCCATTTTCTATGCGTTCAGGTAGTGACACTTAAACAACTGTAGAAAAATTGATATAGACTCCGTGAGCATATCAAAGTTACCAAATATGTTTGAGTAGATTAGATGAAAAATATTGTAAATCATAAATTACAGTTTTTTGCCAGAACCATCAATGATATTATCGATATGCTCTCGTTTATCGGAAAATTCAAACAAATTAATCCATTCTTCCCTTGCATATCCACAAACAAACGAAGAAATCATTTTCTAACACATCCTCAAATGCCCATTTGTGCGAACAGAGTGCAGCGGCAACCGTAAATGCTGTTCGATTTTACGGCTTCGGAAAGGAAATGGTATTGCCGCACCACAATTGCTCCGTCCGGGGGTGGGTTGGTGTGGCGAAGGCTGAAGCCAACAGTAGAGAACGTGTAGAGTTTGGAAAACTGTTGCATTCAGTGTTCTCCTTCCATTGCTCTGCAGCAATTACCAAGACTCTAGCCTTTTATGATGCCCTATCTTCCACTGTTGGTGGTTCTCCGACATGGCAAAAGGCCTCACTCACTTTTTCTCGCTTCATTCAACTGGTGATCTATTGTTTAAGTCCTGAATTCGAACCCGGCCGAGTATCGGTTCCTCTCGGGTGAAACGAAAGGAGCATCGATTGCTGAATGGAGGCAATCTGAATTATCATCATCGCCAACTTCATCATCAAATGGTTGGAATGGTTCGATACCGGGCGGTGGAAGGTTCGACATCAATCAATCGTTTTTTTTGGGCAAAGCTGTATGTATTCGTCAACATAGTTTCCTTCGAGGGCAATACACGTGGTATAGCGATTTTACAACATTTCGATTCTCTTTCTGTAGTACGAAACGTATAGGTCTTCGAAATATGTCTCAGTCCCACTCTGCAGACTGCCTATTGAACTCAGGAGTGTGGTAATGGATCCACGTTTCATCCTAGTCACAATGCGTCGAAAGAAGTCCACTTAATTACGCTTCAACAACGCCGAACCGGCTGTTGTATCATCAACGCGCCGCTGAATTTGGTCGACGGTCAGCAAATGCGGCATCCATCGCGCGGATATCTTTTTCATGTCCAAAAAGTCATGCAAAATGAATCCCACTCGTTCGTTTGAAATGCCTACGACCTCAGCTAACTCGCATAACTTCACTTTACGATCGTTCAAAACGAGTCGATGCACTTGTTTTACGATTACTGGATTCGTAGCCTCTTTTGGCCTTCCAAAGCGAGGTGAATCTACGGTGCTTGGACGGCCCATTTTAAATTCACTAAACCATTTCGTCAACAACTGCATTGATTGTTCAGGAGTTTTTCCCATCAAAAAACAACGTTTGATCAAAATACGATATTCATCTTTTTCCATTTTCTATGCGTTCAGGTAGTGACACTTAAACAACTGTAGAAAAATTGATATAGACTCCGTGAGCATATCAAAGTTACCAAATATGTTTGAGTAGATTAGATGAAAAATATTGTAAATCATAAATTACAGTTTTTTGCCAGAACCATCAATGATATTATCGATATGCTCTCGTTTATCGGAAAATTCAAACAAATTAATCCATTCTTCCCTTGCATATCCACAAACAAACGAAGAAATCATTTTCTAACACATCCTCAAATGCCCATTTGTGCGAACAGAGTGCAGCGGCAACCGTAAATGCTGTTCGATTTTACGGCTTCGGAAAGGAAATGGTATTGCCGCACCACAATTGCTCCGTCCGGGGGTGGGTTGGTGTGGCGAAGGCTGAAGCCAACAGTAGAGAACGTGTAGAGTTTGGAAAACTGTTGCATTCAGTGTTCTCCTTCCATTGCTCTGCAGCAATTACCAAGACTCTAGCCTTTTATGATGCCCTATCTTCCACTGTTGGTGGTTCTCCGACATGGCAAAAGGCCTCACTCACTTTTTCTCGCTTCATTCAACTGGTGATCTATTGTTTAAGTCCTGAATTCGAACCCGGCCGAGTATCGGTTCCTCTCGGGTGAAACGAAAGGAGCATCGATTGCTGAATGGAGGCAATCTGAATTATCATCATCGCCAACTTCATCATCAAATGGTTGGAATGGTTCGATACCGGGCGGTGGAAGGTTCGACATCGGAAAACAGATTCTGATAAAATCAAAAAAATCCATCCATTTGACTGCCAGCATTCTAGACCAAAACGATGCAAACAAGGTTTGTTTCTCCTTTCGTAACGGCAATGGATGCTTTTTGGTACTAGGAATGTGATGACGAAAAATCGTACTATCCTGAAGCCCTTCGAAAGTCACAATATTGCACACCCTATTCTGTCGAACCATAATTGGACGACAGTGCCCTCATACATAATTTTGCAATAAAATATTTGCCCAAGCCGGATGTATATTAGGCACATTGGAAATGACCCCCGGACGCCGGAAATGAAACACATTTGCTGGAGAAAATGGGCAATATCGGCCGGATTTCGGAACTATGATGTGAAGTTTTTTCTCATTGGACCAGACTAGATTGAATAAAGACAATATCTAAGATCTGGGGTTCCGTTTTTGGGCATCATTATTCGACCACGTGTAATTGAGCTACAGCAAAAAATGTTGCATAGATTAGTTTTATCTTTGACAACAAAAACGAATATTTGCGATAATTATTTGGAGAATACAGTTTTTAGGAAGTGTTACATGTTTTTTTTGTGAACGATATTTCTGTATTTAGTCTATTTTTCGTCGCCCTTGGTCAATTTCGTTGCTATTTCGTTGGTGAAAATTCAATTATGAAAGTTCCTATTCATTTATTTAAAGTGGTACCTTAACATCAAGTTTCTTCGCCTAGTCGGCCTTTTACAAGTAATTCTAAACAATCACATGGTTGATTCTTAGAACATTGGCTATTTCCTGACAACTTGCACTCCGGTCTTGATCGGTGAGTTGCAAAATTTTATCGACTTTTCAAGTAATTGACCGACCAGGGTCGTGGACTTCAAAATGTTCTCCATGTTTGTGATCACATAGTACTTTTCTTCAGAAGTTTTACTCATTTTCTAATCAATATATCTTTTGACCCGATTACAGAATTACCAAACTTTGTTTACAAAAAAATGACACGAAATGTTAACTTCGAAACGCACGTACCTTTGACACAATTCGATTAGTGTTGCTCAATATATGATCATCAACACCATCTAGTGACAAAGAGCCGCGGATACTTTCTAAAGGATCCAATATATAAGAAACAATCAAGCTTAAGATGAACTATTCTCAGGCATCTGCCAATTGGTTTCAAATTTGCAAAAGTTCAAAATGAAATATTACATTAGATCTCCAACACTCCCATTTACAAATATTTCACCGTTGAATCATTCCCGCATAATTCATTTAATAAAACCACAAAAATTAATGACACATTAAGCAAAATTTAGCTACAATTTCCTCGTTTAATATCAGCACCATTAAAAATATATTACGCGGAATCTCTGCAGCCGAACGAAATTCAGAACGAAGAACAATTTCCCTCCTCCGAACCGCGCCAAATTTCCGCACCAGCTCCGAACATGGGGAAAGGACCACACCACAGATAAACACAGATACAGATAGAGCGTTCCGAGCATTCTGCATTTGCGGTTTTCTGCCCGAGAAGCGAGCAAGTAAGCCTCTGCCTGCCTGGTGGGAGGAATATGAGCTCGTCCCACTTTTTCCCAACAACCGCCCTCTTGGGTTTGGCACTCGCATCGTTTGCTCGGGAGAGTCTTTCGGATTCACAGCCCTGCTGGGGGAAAGCCATCATTATGCTATGTTTGCGATGATAATTTAAACGAAGCCATTGCCAGAGCAATAGGACGAAAAAAAAAGAATTCGGAGATATGCCGGAGTGTGCACGAAAAAATGTAGCTCGCGCTCCGGAATGGGAGATATCAAATGGATATTTGATTTCATAAAAAAGGAGGACGGAGAAATCGAGCATTATTTTTCCATATACTTCTGCCGGATGAGAAAGCATAGTTGAAAAGGAATTTGCATGCTCTCTTCCTACACCTCGGTTGATGATTATGACGATCATATCCGGCGGGAGGCAAAAGTGGAGCGCGTAAGAGGGAAACGAATATCTTCCGAATAATTCAAGGCAAATTTTGTTTGCCACAGCGAATGGAGCGAAGCCGAATTTATGGATTTAAAAACAGCGTGAAATTTTATGGATATAAAATTGAGCTACGGGATGTGTATAGGCTAAACAGATAATTGTGTTTGCTGTTTTTGTCTATTTGACGGTTTCCATCATGTGTGCTGCATAGGTATAACAAATAATATTGAGTAATTCCAAATGAAATCGACAAATGACAAAACATGGTTTTGTTTGGGTTAGGGGAAATATGAGTTTTCCACAGCAATTGGGAATTTTTTGACTCAAGCGTAACTTTTGAAAAGTAACTTTTCGAAAATTCCTAAAAATTCGATGTTCCACAAAGTTCGTCAAAAAATAGTTTTACCATCTTGCGCCCATTTTTTAAATTTTCTACATGACTTCTATTTTATATGAAAAAATTTTAAAAAAATTAAAAATATGTATTTTGGATATTGCAAATTGAATTTTTATTTTGTAAATAAAAAAAAGAGTACTATTTTTTTTTCTCAGTGTACTTTTTTTTCATATTCAACCATCAATACTCTATAACTCTTTCTAAGACACTATTTCGGTATGACTCATAGTTTTTGAGATAAAAATTATCAAAGATTTCTCTTACTAAAATCGATACGCCCTTTTCAAAAGTTACGCTTGAGTCAAAAAATTCCCAATTACTGTGAAAAACTCATATTTCCTCCAACCCAAACGGAATACACACTTTCATTGGAATCAAAAATACAAGTTTTTAAAATCTGCATTTTTAGGATGATTTCATTTGGAATTGCTGTATTAATTCTGGATATTTTTGAAGCAGATTATTTTTAGACTGCTAGATTAGACTGCTAGCAATTGCATAATAAATTGTCCTATCATTTGAAAGCAGTAAATTCGATTTATGTACTATGTTTCATAAATTAGACCCATTATTATTTTTTGACTCGATTAATACCCATTACTGTTGATAAGGTGCTGAAAATTCAAAAAATCGTCACTATCTAGCAACAATGACTAAGGTTCTACTAGCCTTTGCGAAAGGTTGCATATGTTATTTCCAATCCTTTTATTGTTCATGGTTAAATTTTTCTAACACTCAAATTAATTTATCAATATACAACACTTCCTGGTTTTCTTGAGCTTGTAGTTTGAAAAACAGCTAGTTGGACGCTCCGACTTCTGAATAAATATTATGTTGGGGAAAAAGTTATTCATCCAAAACTATTTTTAATAAGCTTCGGATTGTCCGATTTGGGTCAAATAAGCACCGTTTTGTTGTAAAATTTGTTGCCATTCTAAAGGTAGCTTTATAATGTCCCTATCATAGAAGTCTTGGTTCTCATTGGCGAAAAACTCTAGCAATAGATTTTTACAATTTTCTTTTGATCCCAATTTCTCATCACTCTGAAAATTTTGTAATGCGAGAAAAAGTTGGTAATCGCTTGGTGCCAGGTCCAGGCAATATGGTGGATGCTTTAAAACATCCCAATCAAGCTCTCGTAATTGTGTGGCATTGCGTTGTCCTGGTCTAACACAACGCCAATTCAACGCTGTTGGCCAATTGGACGTTTTTGGTCAATCGCTTGCTTCAAAGACCGACTCTACTCTCAGTAGCTTCCCTTCGATTAAAACTGATTCGGCAGTCGCTCACAACAAAAACAAGAAGTGGGTTATATCTGTGATATAACCGCAAGGTTAACGTAGGACTACCGTTGGCTAGGTAATCATTTATTTTGAATTGCATCTGAATCAATCTAAATGAATGAATGAATGAACGTTTTGAGAGATTGCTGAAAGTTTTTCTTGTTAGTGAGTGAGTTAATGAGTATAAGTATGAAATTGTTATTAACGTAAAATTCAACTCTTTCGAATTTGTTGGTGGTCCAGAAACGAACCGATGGAATTTGAGTGGCCTTGTAGAAGCAACTGAAGATGTTTGATACATGATTCATTTTTGTTTGCGTGAGAATAACACGAGATTTTTTATGATCACTCCATGCGCAGAATAGAAACTGAGGGCGTCACTTCACGGTGAAAGGAAATAAAGTCTACATAACCTTGCATAAAATTTATTTCGTTTTTATCGTGAAGTGTCAATTTCTCTTGATTGTTCCATGCGAAAGCAGAAGAACATAAACTGATTCTATTGACAAATTTACGTTAGATTTACAACCAGATGGCGCAGCGAGTAAAATGATGGTGTTTTATTTTTTTTGGTCGTTAAATTTTTTTAGAAAAATCAGAACTTATCTTCAAATGTTCCGGTTTCACGTATTCTTTCTACACAAAAAAGGTTAGAAAATCGCCATTTTACAATGTGGTATGTATATTTTGAAAAATGGCTTGGTATAAGTGTTGTAACTTTTTTTTTTTCAACTAGATAAACGTTGAGTAGCATGTGTTGCGCTAAAAATACTGCAAATCCTTCTTGTGTCGGCCCTTACATTATCAATGATATAATCAAACTTAATATGATATCGATTTGATCACCATTATCCACAGTATTCACAACCTGTATGCATTATCAAACTCAAAATTTTCGAAGATTATCAATGATTTTGGTCCAATCGCGTGTTGAAATCATCGTAAATATACAAAGCCCTAATTTCTAACCATATACTGAAGACATTCAATGGTTGAAATGAATCTAAATAGAAATAAAATGAATAATCACGACCGAATCTTGCTTTTCAGTGCGTAGAAAAAACAAACATCATCACTTTTGTGGTTCTGAACTCTAATGTACGTGCGTAAATTCGTCAATTGGATTGCATCACGAGAACACCAAGTCGAATGCGTAAATGCGAATATTCCTTCGCTTCACACGCAAACAATTTTTCATGACTGTTCCATGCGAAAGCAGAACAGAAACTGGTGCCAGTAAAAGTACTCACGCCTTGCATGTGTCCGCTATGGTTCCCCAAACACTAATGCAAGCGAGCAAAAGAAGTCGCAGCTTGCATGTATTCGCTATGACGGTTCCTCCAGGTGCCTAGATTTTGCGTCCGTGTTCGGGAGCACATTGCGATCAGCAATCATCATCAATGAGCAATGATGATTTCAATAGCTTGCTTTCAAAGCAATTTTTGAGCTATTGAAACGATTTTTTGGACTAATAAGTGACAATCATATAACTCGTTGACATTTTATCTTTCAGATGAAGTGATTATTATACCGCTCCATTCAGCCGGTAAAAAGGTATTAATGTGCGAAACCTTGCACTCCAGCGTCACTCTCCCGTTTTCGAAACTTTGAACTTACACCCCGGTACAGAAATAAAAGACGTAGTCCTACGTCAAAAGTGGCTTGACTAGAAAATGATCATTGTGGCGAATTTTGCATTTGGACTTGCACCTACATCCATATAAAGTCCAACTGGTACAAAAAATAGAGCGTGGTGACCATGGAATGCATCGGGCATACGTCGATTGGGTGAACGAACAACAGCAGCAAAATGCTGAATTTTCGCATCAAATTTTCTTCATCGGTGAGGCACATTTCGAGCTCGGTGGCTATGTGAACACCCAAAATTTCACATAATGGCATAAACCAAACTTTAATTTGAAATAAAAGTTTCATCGAAATTCGAATTCTAAGTGTGTTTCATTTCAATTCACTTTCAGAATTTAAAGTTGGAAAACCCTGTATATGTCAAAGCAATATAAGAGAGCAAAATAAGAGACAATTTTCAAATAAGCACGCATCATAGCTTATATCTGTGGTATAACCGCAAGGGTTACGTAGGACTATTGTTGATTTAGTGATCATTTGTTTTTAGTTGCATCTGAATCAATTATGAATGAATGAATAAATGAATATTTGGGAGACTTCGAAAACGAGAGTGTTACGTTGAAGGCACAATATTCAGCAAAAGAAGCAATCACACGAAAGTTGTATAATACATTGCTTGTATTGTGATATGATTTGTATTCCATTTCCAATAAACAAAATATCTGTTGCATCAAATCAGTCTACATAATTTTTGGGTTCGCTCATCCTTTCTCACAACACCCATTTCTCGTTTGAGAAATTGTTGAGTAAACATCGTTTGCCAGTGCGCGTATAGCGGGGATTCCTACTTAAGATTCATTGCACCTCTAATAAATTGCCGAAAGACGTGGTCTTACATTGATCGCACTTGATTGAAAAATCACAAAACCAAATGTATTTGGTCGCAGTATTATATGGATAGATAACATTAAAATAAACTCTTTCGCATGAATGTACTTTTCAATTCCAAGGGGAACTGGCAGATTATTATTCAGCAACGATGGCATCTTTCCGGAATCTTCTCGATGCTGGATGAAACCAAATGAAAATAGTTCCGCGCGTGTATGTGTATGTGGTTGCTCCGATGTCTCAAGCGGAAGCGGAAACATTTGTGGCATCACTCTCCTCCTGATGGATTCCCTTCTGGTCTAAGGTGCACAAACAGGCTCTTGGTGACACCGTTCATCAGCACTTTCATAATAAACGAAGTTAGCTCCACCACAACAGCGACAACATGCTTCAATCGCTGTTCAATTATAACTGAGTGGATTTCCGAGCGGCGCTAGCTTATATATCAATTGGTATTTTCAATAGCCAGTTTTGAAAGCAATTTTTAGGCTATTGAAATAATTTTTTGGAGTTTTGGAAAGTAACAAGAATATAACGCGTAGACATTTTATCTTTCGAATGAAGTGTTTATTGTACCATTTCGTTCGGTTGTTTAGGAGCTATAAACGCTCAAAATGTCGGTCTCCGGCGTAACGCTTTCGTTTTCGGAACTTTGATTTTACACCCCGGTATAGAAATGAAAGACGTAGTCCTACGTCAAAACAGTTGATTACGTTCTCCGTTTTGCTCTGAGCAAAAAAGCTCCCTTCCTTGTATATAAGAGAAGTGTGTAATACGCAGCGATAATGGATTTATCTTGACCGTGCCTTCAAAAATTAAGGTAATTACTACCTCAGTACGTAGATTAGTTAACCCTCAGTCATCTGTTATCGTTCTGTATTTTAGATACTGAATAACAAAAGTGCTACGAATTTTATTTTGTAAGGCACCCAAATTTTATATTTTCCAAACATACGGTGTTAAATGGCCCAGCAGAAGTATAATATGCACATAAGCTGTTTCTCTCAGAGACAATAAAGCTCGGAGAAACAGCTTGTATGAATGAGAGATTCCATCAATCTATTCACTTCATGCCCACCGGTGAGCGTGTTCTCCCAATATTCGTGCATTAATTCTCCAGTCCGCGCTCTTTTTCTCCTACATTCTCTTAGCACATAATATAGATGCCAGATCTGAAGACATGTTTTCGTTTTGAAGACATCTGATTTTGTGAACTCATACTGAGGTCATTTCAAAGTATGTGAAAACAATTGTTTGTGTGATTTATCAAACATGATTTAGAAACATCGTGATGGTTTACTCATTTTTGTTCATTATGATTACATTGGAAGACATTTATTCATGTCATGCAGAGATATTTGGAAAAATCATCTGGCATCCCTCACATATACGGCAGAAAGCGAGCAAATTGCCCCGATCGAATGTATGCCGTACTGCCCGATGGTGAGCTGATGCAGAAAATATCAAATTGAGAAGGAAATGATTCCTTCCTTACCGTTTTCTTCATCTGAGATATCCACTGAGAACTCGATATATATATATATATATATATATATATATATATATATATATATATATATATATATATATATATATATATATATATATATATATATATATATATATATATATATATATATATATATATATATATATATATATATATATATATATATATATATATATATATATATATATATATATATATATATATATATATATATATATATATATATATATATATATATATATATATATATATACTATGGCTGCCATACAAATGACACACAAATTTCTGCATTACTCGGAAATTTATCATGCAAATGAAAATTAGGCATCTGGAGCTTTCAGGATGCAATAAATGATTCTATGGTGGTTATACACTCCACCCCACTCTCTAAGGGGGGCTGTTATACAAATGAAACGCAAATTTCTGCATTACTCGAGAATTAATCAAGCAAATGCAACCAAACTTGGCATCTGGAGCTTTCAGGATGCAATAAATGATTCTATGGTGGTTATACACTCCACCCCACTCTCTAAGGGGGGCTGCTATACAAATGAAACACAAATTTCTGCATTACTCGATAATTAATCAAGCAAATGAAACCAAATTTGGCATATGGAGGTTTTAGGGTGCAATGAATGTTTCTATGGTGGTTAGACATTCCACCCCCTCTCTACGGGGGGCTGCTATACAAATGAAACACAAATTTCTACATTACTCGAGAATTAATCAAGCAAATGCAACCAAATTTGGCATATGGAGGTTTTAGGGTGCAATAAATGTTTCTACGTTGGTAAGATATTCCTTCCCCCTCTCTTAGGGGGGGCTGCCATGCAAATGGAACACCAATTTTTGTATTTCTCGAGAACTAAACAAGTAAATGAAACCAAATTAGGTATATTGAGATTATTCCATGTAACGGAGAAATATGTTATTTGCAAGTGGTTGAAAAATCTTGAACGAGAATTGTGTCTGAAAATA
The DNA here is from genome assembly GCF_029784135.1 of Toxorhynchites rutilus septentrionalis. Classification (NCBI taxonomy): domain Eukaryota; kingdom Metazoa; phylum Arthropoda; class Insecta; order Diptera; family Culicidae; genus Toxorhynchites; species Toxorhynchites rutilus. The sequence continues at coordinate 158,568,285 of NC_073746.1, forward strand.
ATATGATATTATAATGATGAATTTTGGTAGAAGTACTAGCAATTTTTTAGTAAAAGGTAAATTCAACGGGGTCGATTAGAAGATCAATCAATGAACAGTTCTGCGATTGGACTCATGAACTTGCGCTTAGTAAGAAAACGTGAATGTTTGAAGGTATTGATAACTAGAACAAATTTTGGGCGAGACGAAGTTTGCCGGGTCAGCTAGTACCTTATAGAAAAGATGTAGAAAATTACATTGAAAATCGGTTCCAAAGAAAATTATTTTTCTTATTTTTTTAAAGCATGTTACAAATGTAAAACTTGCATGGTAGGATTCTATCATTGGCTAGCACGATTGCCTATAACCATTACATTTCTATCCATGCTGGTTTACGGGAAAATCAGTACAACTCCAAGCTTACATTCAGTCTGAGAGAATGAGAAGTCTGCTCCATGCTCCAGTCAATTCTTTCGGTGAGGAGCACAAATTGGGCAAATAAAACATGGGATTTTGTGCGTTTTAATAATGTTTAATATTTCACAATTATTCACTTTATTGTGATACGAATCAGAGTGCTCCCGTGGCCCAGTGGTTAGCATCACACATTATCATGTCGAGAGTTCGGGTTCGCTTTCCGTTATGGGAGGTTTTTACATCAAAGAAATTTGGTCACGCGTCGAGCGTATTCTTGAGCTCGGGTATCAAGTGAAGCCATTACTGTTTTGATGAGGTCCTAACCATTCAAAAAGTCGTCACTATCTAGCAACAAAGACTTAGGTTCTATCAGCCATAACGAAAGGTTGCATACGCTATTTCCAATTCGTTTTAGGTTCATGGTTTCATTCTTCTAACAATCGAATTAAATTATCAATATACAACACTTCCTGATTTTCTCCACGGAGACTCTTTTTTCCGTAAAGAACTCTGAGCATTTCAACTTGCCCCATATTTGTTCAACCTTTGAATCGACTATTTTTTATACTTTACTGCAGGTTTTAAGGTATGAAATAAATAATGTTACGTTCACGTTATTTGCCGGTGATTTCCGTATGAATGAATGATGAAAAATTGAAAAAGTAAAAAACATTTTTATTTCGTTCCTCAGCATGTTGTACGTAATTTATGAATACACAGACATGAGGCAAGTCCCATTTTTTTAAGTTTTTCAACAAAGGGTCGTTCAAATATTACGTAACGCAAATTTTGTACTATTTTTTACTCCTTATTATCAACATACAACGTTAAGGTGAAAGTTTTTCGATTAAAATAAAATAATAACCTTATAAACCACTAACTTTTAAGTTTTTCACTTCCAAAATGTTATTTAAATCCACTAATGTTTTACAACCACATCCGATACCATATTTTTTCATCTTTTAAATGGAAGCGACATAATCGTCCTACATAGCGTATTTTTTAGGTATGACCAGTTTAAGTCAAACAGAGCCCGGAACAAAAAAAAAGAAGTTCAATAATTTTGTCATTGTTGGAACTCAAACATATGCGTAGAACGGTTTTTTTCTTCAAATGTAATTTTCTTTCACCTCATATGTAATTTTTTATTTGAAAAAGCTATTTTCTGATTTTTAGAGGATGGACCAAAAAATTTTTTTTTATATTCAAAAAACAAAAAATATATGTAATATATGTATATGTAAAAACAATAGAATAAAATTCTTTCTTGATTCGATTATATATAGCAGGTAGAAATTGGAGACTGTAGATAATCGAGTCCGCCCTGTATCCCCTCCTTCGTTCCCGAGGGGGGTACGTAATATTTGAATATTTGAACGAACAAAAAGCTCGAAACGAAATAAAACTGTGACCGTTTTGAGTGGCTCTTTGCTGACATGGAAACGCCTAAAATGGTATTTTTGATTTTATTGTTTCGAATATTAATCCCTAGTATATAGGGTCCATTTTGTGTGTAAATGTTACCACCCCCCCCCCTCTCCCATCTCACGTGTTTGGTACACCTACCCCTTTTCCCAATATTTCCTATATAATTAATTTAACTTCGTGTTTCATGAATCAGATATATAGATGGTCCGAGAAGAAAAACCGCACATTTAACTCATGATAGTTTAGCGCTTCAACTTACCCGAAAACAATGCAAACGAAAACTATTTTTTTTTGAAAATTTTGGTATTTTTCGGAATATTATAGTCTGATATTTGAATCTGATTTTTTTTTTAATTTTGAAAAGGTTTAAGTTTAGTGATATTGTGATTTTTCAAGACAACTTTCAAGTTTAGCTTTCAACTTGCTCCAGTGTCCTTAATCTTTTGACTATCCAGTGTGTATCCTCTAAACTTGTTTTAACCTATGTTATTCAAACTAGGGTATTAGAGAATGATATCTGCAGTTGCTAGTGGTCGAAGAATATGAACGAAAGCCACACTGAAGTCATCCACGTGTAGGACCCACAGTGCATCTCCCACATCCCCTGGTCTGCCTGTTTACGAATCGTGCATTTTGTATGAGCATGAAAATTATATTTACTCATACTTTTCGGGTCGAGCAGAATCGATTTATGCTGAGCAGGGAGAGCATTTTTCCTACACACTACCTCACGCCCTTCTGCGAAGTTACGCCACACTTGGCTTGGCCTTCTCCACGGACAAATTGCGACCAGGCTGCGATGGCTTTCCTTCAGGCAAAGGTGAAGGACGGAAGGGCGGGAAATTGTTTTGCCAACGTAGCATAACATCCCTCCAGCATTCCCGTTTTTACCTGCACCGGCACCGGTTTGGAAGATGAAAGTACACACAAACAAACAAACATCGACACACTCTGCAGCTCGCCAACATTACCACTCGAGCAGCTCATCACAAATTCCGGGATGTAGCCCGCAAATATATCCTGTGGAAACTATAAACGGGTGCTACACGACGCCTACCACTTGCACGGTTGGTCCGTGATGCTGAATCCCCTCCTCCGCGTGTGTATGTTATGAATGATGGGAAATTTTGACGGAATATTTGCACTGTGCCGGCGTTCCAATAAAGTTCCTCCACCACGACAGCCTGACGACCTCGGCCGCTTACATGCCGCAGGTTAGCAAGAAACACCCTAACCGCAAACACAATCTAAGTTTTATTAAATTTTACGGTCGATCACCTTCCATGGTGATTTCATATCATTGAAAGCCAATACGAACCAATGCAGAATTTACGATATAGATTATTTCTGAAACTGGTAAATTATATTATGCTCTCAAATCTCAACTTCACGTTGGGTAGTGTCCCATTGTCTTTACAGTTTTGCTTAGAAACTGCAAACCAACATTACTTCGTTCATGCTACTCGTTCAATTTTCGAGAACGTGATGTAGTCGACTCTGTGCACACGAAATATGCTTGTGGAAACATCATTATAAATTAAAATCATTTTACGAACCATATACCCTACAGCTTCCAGTACTCTCAACGAGTACGTGTACATTTTTTTCGATTAAATAATTCATCAAGTGCCTACATTCCACCGTCAACCGCAGGATCGGGATCAGCACGAGATGGGCACGACTTCAGCTTCGTACAGTATGAACATTAGCCCATGTTAACATCGGGCGTGATGTTTTCGCCATCCTACTCAGCGGCGGAATCAAATTTTCTACAAAGCGAGAAAAAAAACAACCAAAGGAAAACATCGACACACGTCTCGCTCCCCTGTGTATGTGTGTGTGTGTGTGTGTGTGTGTGTGTGGACGAACTGATTGTGTGTACCGATTCCATGAATGAGTAATTTTTCGTTCGAAGCCATTGCGTTGCTAAGCTGTCGAGGTAATTAGCCATGACGAGAAAATAGCACCCAGTGGGAGGGACGAGATCTGATCAAAAATTTATCAGGTTATATTTGCAGGGCTGGGACTATCGATCATTGAAATTTGCGTGGTTCGCTGAATCTGTGTTATGTCTGGTAATAATCAATCTTGCAATGTTTGCATTTGCTTTTGTGAATATGTTAGTACAGTGTGATAAATTCCTAGAAGCGCACATATTTTTTGTTTGTTTCGTTTGAATTCGATTTGAAAACATAGCCGAAGCATTCGATAGATCTTTCAATATCAGGTTCATTTTATCATAAGACGTCCCTAGCATATTCTTAGTGGTTATGTTAAATAACGAAAACACATTTCTTAAAAGAAATTCTAAAAAGTACACTTAATGTTGTATTGTAGATGTAATTTCAACAGCGATTTCAACAGGTAAACTGCAAAAAAATGGTAGAATAATCTTTTTCCAGAATAGTTTCAAAAATTCGGTCCGGCATTGGGTCAATCAGTTCATCTAAGATTGTTTGTAGAACTTTGCTCCACTCGTCACTCTGTCTTGAATTGTAGAGATTTTAAATTTTCTTCAGTTCATTCGCCTCTACACCCAAATTAATGTTTAGCACATGTTTTTGGCATCCCGATTTATTACATTAAATGAGCCTAAAAATAACAGAAAATGCGCTATTCCCCCATAGTGGTATATCATTTGTATAATATGTATGAAACAAGAGACACATTGCAAATAAGCACGCATTAAAGTTTTCCGCATACCTTTCCACATACACAGCCCAGACAGAAAAGGATGAATCTATACAGCCATTCCATACCAAACCGATATAGTGGTTCGCAGATTTTCGTAAAAAGTGGTAGATTTGTTCTTTATCGATAATATTAGACCCGTAGTTTTCAATTTTTCATTAGAGTGCCAATTTCCATTTTAGGGTGGTCCGAAAAATCCATTTTTTCGCCTTTTTCCCAAAAATGACCTTTCTCGAAAATTCACAACTTTTGAACTACTGGACCGATTCAGATGATCGATATATCAAATTAAAAACAATTAATTTTTTGTAAAAATATTACGCTTACCAAAAATACTGATTTTGTATTCATAATTATTGATTGAACAGGTCGGACTCGATTATCCGGAGTATTTATATTTTTTTTCACTCCGGATAATCGAGTCAAAACATTTTTTTTTCCTTTATTTGTTTTTTTTTGCATGTATTTTTCGTTTTTTGAAAATAAAAGAGGAATTTGATTTTTGATTCATCCACTTAAAGTCAGAAAATACCTTTCTCACATGAAGTAAAAATTATCCAGATTCTCTCAGGAGGTGATATTTGATGAAAAAAATCCTCAGACGCATATGTTCGAATTTCAACAATGACAGAGTTACAGAACTTTTTTTTGTTTCGGGCTCTATTGCTTCAAACTGGCTCTACATTAAAAAGTACGCTACGGAAGACGATTCTTTCATGCTTTCATTTGAAAGATGAGAAAATTTAGTACAGGATATAGTAGTGGAACAACTAAATTAGTGATTTTAATAACATTTTGGTGGAGGCGATCTGGCGTAGTGGTAACATCCATGCCTCTCACGCTGAAGGTCACGAGTTCAATTCTCACTCCCGACATTCTTCCAAAAATGGAAGTACAAGTGACGAACCAGCCAAATGAGTTGAAAATCACTATAATACAGATAAAAAAAAAAAAAAAAAAAAATAACATTTTGGAAGTGAAAAGTTAATAATTTTTAATGTGTTATTTTTCATTTTATCCTAAAAATTTATATTAAACTAGATTGTTTCTAACAATTAAAATGAAATTCTTTAACCGCTCCACAATTTGTTCTTTGACGCACAACTTCTATCTTTCTTAATTTGGCTGCAATATCGATATAAACAATTCCTGGTGAAAATTCAAGCAAAATCTTCTAAAATCACCATTTTTTTATTAGAAATAAAAAAAACAAATTTTCCAAACTGAATATACTCGAGTCCAAAATTGTATATAATCGAATCACATATAATTGAGTTTGTATATAATCGAGTCCGACTTGTACTGTATTCCATCAGTCAAACCATTTCATTTGATACTAATATTGAGGGGATTGCAAAAAATACATAGTCGACTATTTTGTGGCGGCGACCTTTTCGAATTTATGTTGTTCATAGCGTTGTTCTCCAAACCAAGCCATTCAGCCATTTTTTTGCGGCGGGCAAATCGAATTTTTGTTTGGGGTCTTCGTAGCCACATTGGTTGCATTTTCGCTTAGTAAGCGATCGATCGTGAGTTCAAAACTCAGGGCCCTCATTGACCATCTTTGTGTTATTACAGAATAACTATGTCCAAGCAACAATCATCAGCGATGGAGATCGATCCACGGTCGAAATAAGATCGATTCATCTATACAACTGCTCTGTTCTGCAAGACACATCGGGCTGCTGTTCTATAAATAACTCAACAATGATCAATCAACTGTCTCCGCTGTCCGGGCTAACTGGATAATGGAAGAACAGCTAGAAAACTCTCACGCCTAAATGGTTACTGTGTAAATGTGCACCATATGCAATGGTATAGAACGGGATACTCTTACGCCGGAAAAAGGCAACTGTGTAATGTGCTAATTATAGAAATGATAAACATGTGAAATGTACACGATTAAAATTCGGCTCTGTTACAGCTAAAATACTAATGAGCCTGAAATAAACAAAAGGGATACAAAAAATTAAATTTTTCAAGATCATGGAATACGCAGTTTTATAATGACAGTAGAATCAAATGTATGTTCCAAATTTCAGATCAATCATTCAACAGGAACGGGTTCAATTTTCTATTAATGTGGGACAAACCAACAAACATTCAAACATACATAGAAACAGATCAAGCTGAATGAAACCATTCAAAAAGTAATTAGTTGTTTGGGGACTGCGACCATCTTGAAATTGGATTTTTCATTATCTGCTATGTTCTACTAGTCGAGAACTTTCTTTTGATACATTTTTGGGCATTTTTCATAAATAACTGTGTTCTACTATTCAAGCCTATTCATTTGATACCCATATTGATGAGGTTGTGAAATAAATATATATGGCGCCATCTTGCGATGGCGGCCATTTTGAATTTTCATTTTTCATAAATAACTGAGTTCTACTAGTCAAGCCCTTTCATATGATACCCATATTGATAGGGTTCTGAGAAAATATGAAATCCTCCATTTTGTAATGGCCGCCATCTTGCATTTGCATTTTTCATAAATAACTGTGTTCTACTAGTCAAGCCCTTTCGTTTGATACAAATATTGATGGGGTTCTGAGAAAATATGTAATCCGCCATTTTGTAGTGGCCGCCATCTTGGATTTGCATTTTTCATAAATAACTGCATTCTAATAGTCAAGCCCTTTCATTTGATACCCATATTAGCCATTCAATATAGAATTATTATACAAATTATTCAAAATTTCCGAAAATCAAAAATAAAATACTCCGGATAATCAAGTCTAAAATTCCGGATAATCAAATCCCGGATAATCGAGTCCGACCTGTATTTGTTTTTTAACGTTTTCATGACTTTGGACTAGACGGCGCTGTACTTTTTTATATTTTTCTTGAAAGCTTAGAGTTTTTTTACAAAACATATCCAAAAATCAGTTATGAATTTTCAAAACTAACCTAAATTTGTCCCTTTTTCAAAAAAAAGAAAATTTAAGTTCTTTCAATATTAGTCTTCATTCAATATTCTTATGCAACTAGACTAGATCTATGCGACTAGAATCCAATTTTGTCGCAAATGTAATATTCTTTTAAAAAAAGACTAGTTCATTTGTTTCAATTTTATATGTAAAATATCTGGACCGATTCAGATATTTTAGTTAGTTCAAAAGTTACGATTTTTTGAAAAAAATATTACTGGAAGAAAAGGCGAGAAATAATTTTTCAGACCATCGGTTGACTTTGAAAAATCATAACTTGAATACGAAAAAAAACACATCTCTGGTTTTGAATATGTTATGTAAAAAACTCTAACCTTTCAAGAAAAAAATATAAAAATATATAGCGCCCTCTAGTCCAAAGCCATGAAAATAAAATAAAAACAATACAATCAATAATTACGAAAACAAAATAAAAGAGATGTCTGCTCCCATACAAACAAACATTTTAAGGCTTTTTGAACAGATACTTTTATTTGGTCATTTCACGCTTCATCACAAGGAAACGCATTGGCAGCGGGTGACGGCCAATATCAACTCGCAACTCAATGGCAATGGCTTTTGGAAACACCACCCCCAGAATGGATCCGATCAAGTCGAACGAGACGAAATTCGGGGATATAATGGGTGAGTAGCCTAATCCGTTCCAATTTTTTCGCATTAGAAACACATTCACTTGAATAATAAAATGCATTAATACATTATTCAAAGTAGTGACCAGACTACTTTTTCTCATTTTTCTGGTAGTTTACGGAAATAAGCGTTCAACTTTTTATGCCAACAATGAATCCAACCAATTATTGATACCCTGTTCTGAAGTGGAACGTATTCTAATCAAAGTTCTGCATCGATCGAAACAGTGGGAATGGTAGTCGGAAGGGGTAAGGTTAGGGCTATAAGGCGGGTGAAACAGAATTTCCTGTCCGCAGTTATCCAAAGAGTTTTTAACTCGAACAGCACATGAGACCGAGCGTTGTCATAATGGAACGACTAGTGTCTGATCGCAATATCTGAACGTTTTTCGGCAATAGCTCACATTAAACGGATCAATTGTTGCCTGTAGAAGTCCCCACTGAACGTTTGACTAGATTTTAGCAGCTCATAGTGGATCATACTCACTGGATGACACCATATATAAAACATTACTTTGGCACCGTTCATATTTGGCGTTGATGCTTCAGGTTGAGTGAGTTTCACATGAGGGGCTCTGAAGGAAAGGAGTGTAAGTTATTTGTTCGATTTCTCTTCATCAACTTTTTCTTACGTTAATCACTCAACTGCAAAAACCTTCCAGTTTAAGTTTACTATATAATCCGATAGATGAGGTTCGGACCTATCTTCTATATTGTCAAATAAAGCTGGGAACTTACACCCTTTTCATAGTAAGCCCCTCACATATGATTTTTTGCGCTTTGGAATGTCGCAGTGAATCCATTTTTCGTGCCCGGTTACGATTCGATGCAAAGAAGCCATCCTTTTGTGCCATTCAAGTAACTTTTCAGACAAGCAAAATCGTAGTTCTCTCGTTTTCTATTCGCATGAAGAAATAGCTTGCCGAGTTTCTCCCAAACCTTGATCGTAGTGTCACTAATTATTCGTCTTCAATCTTTTCGGTTGACTCGGAATTTTTTTATCTTCAACAGTAGAATCACCACTTTTGAATCGTCCAAGTCATTCCCTACAAAATCTATTCGATGCTGCAGAGTTACCATGAACTTCTACTAACATTCGATGAGCTTCAGCTGTACTTTTCTTGCAATGGAATCATAGAATCAAAACTTCTCGCAAATTGTGCTCATTTGCAACTAAAATGGTCATTTCCAACGCAGTGAAGAATAAACTTATTGGGTAAAATTCAAATACTTGTAAACAGATGTCAACACATAACGATTTAGCAAAAAACTATGGATGGGTTATACCTATGATATAACCGCAAGGTTGACGTAGGACTGCCGTTGACTAAATAATCGTTTGTGTTTTTTAATTGGCCACATATGATGATAAAGGTAAATAATGTAAGCATAGAAGCGATAAGAAACGATGGTCCTAATGCTGAAATGTCCATCCAATCGTCATAAACCGTGGCATTCAACGTGTTAAACTAGTGAATCAATGAAACAATTTACAAATTCAATTGCAAAAACAATCCAATTTAGGTCAATTCATGCATTAAGGTAGTGGTTATCGCAGCAAATAGTTATCAACATTTTGCCTAATCATCAAACGGTATGCGTAGAAGATCAGTGAGATGGCAACATGAAAGGATATGCAATCTTGAATAACCAAGCCAAAACGTCGCATTTATACCCGCTTTTGTAAACCGTTTTAGCAAAACGGAGTGTAAAAATGCATGGGGGTATAAAAGTACTGCCGAGATTTGTAATGCCGGTTTTCCCAACTTATTGGTTTCGGAATCTATGTTGGGAAAACACATTCCGGTTTGCAAAAATGCAAGCGAGTATAATAGTACTCGCAGCTTGCATCTCACTAGCCCTTTTCCGCAGGCTCCATGGTTTTGAAGTCTGTGTTAGGAACACATCCATTCATTTCAGCGATGGTACCTCAATCGTTGTGCAATCATGACTGAGTGGATTTCCGAGCGACACTCGCTTTTATACCGATTGGTGTGATTTCAATAGCATGTTTTGAAAGCAATTTTAAGGTTATTAAAACAAGTTATTGGATCAAAAGGTATCAAGCGTAGAACGCGTAGACATTTTATCTTTGGAATGAGGTGTTTATCATGCCATTTCGTTCAGTTGTTTAGGAGCTATTAACGCTCAAAATCTCGTTCTCCGGCGTAACGCTTTCGTTTTCGAAACTCGAACTTTCGAACTTACACCCCAGTATAGAAATGAAATACGTAGTCCTACGTCAAAAAACAGCTGTCGCCGTCGACTATTTTTAACAGCTTGAGTTACCTTGTGGAAACGTAACGAATTAAGTTACCCAATATATATTCAGTGCGATTTCAGCACTCTTCTAATGAAGTTTTTTTTGCCTCTACAGAATAAGCATTCAAATTTGGGATGCATAAAAAATATTGAATGCAAATCAAAAATTATAAATTATTTATTATTAAAAATTATCAAAAAATTATTCCGCACGAACGGTATCTTTTTCTCCTCAAGATACGCCAGCGTCTTCTTGGCGTAATGGGAAGACGCCTTGTCCGGCCAGAAGACGTACTTCCCATCCGCGTGATGCTCGTTCAGGAACGGCAGCAGGATTTTATCTTTTACTTTTCTCGATAGATTTGTTGGTTGATTGCCAGACCGCTCGGCTTAAACCAAGGCTTTGAAATGCCCCGGTCGGAAATGGCGATGTACAACATAACCTTTTTTTCAAACTTGAGGTTGAACTTGTATTTCACTTCAGGCGGTGTGGTTGACTTGTCGCTGGAGTAGTAATCATCATTTCCTGGAATATGCGTTTTGAACAGCGGAAAATAGCTTTCGTCGTCCAGAACGGAAGACGTCCCGCGGTATTTTTTGGTCATCCACCGACACTGTGATTTAACCGTCTCAATCTGCTCCTCCGTGTACTCCTGCGACCTCGTCTTCTTCCTGCAGACGATTCGTTCCATCTTGAGGGTCCGATGGATCAATACGTGAGAGCAGCCATATTTCCGATCGGCGTCACGCAGGCTGGTTGCGTCTTTGTTGTCAAACAGCTTCTTTAACGATGTCTTCCTCTGCTTCGTCATTATCGTCACCGGACGACCACTTCCGACCTTCCGCTCTACGTTCAGGGAACCCAGGATACGATATACCGTACTGACAGGTACATTTTCTTCCTTAAAATGTGCCACCGTAAACTTTTTTCCTTGCTGGAAATGCGTTTCGTAGAACCGTACAATGCGTTCGCGGAGCACGTGCTGTTTCTACGCCATCTTTGCTTTGACTAAATTCAAACTAGCAAAACCAAACACGCCTAATGTTTCTAGGGAGCCCAAAGAGCAATTTTCTTGGAGAAAGAAAATTTTACGCTCTTTATTTGAGTTACTGAAAGGTATTGAAAAAATTCTCATTTTTTATTTAACACCCGTTACAACCTAAACGTGCATCTTTATCGCATTGGACTCGCAGCAAACAATCTATGTGATTGTGGCGATGGCTACCACGACATCGAGCATGTTGTCTGATCGTGTATAGGGTTCTATGCTGCCCGCTCTCAGCTGTCCAGAGCATTGAGGGCACAAGGCAGACAATCGGATATCCCCGTCCGGGATATCTTAGGTTGCTTTATCTTCTGCTCCATCTATACCTGTTCCTCAGAAACGCCGATGTCAACTTTTAATGATGTTTCCTCCATTTTATCCCTGTATCATATCCCTCCTATCCGATCGATAAACTTTTACTTAGTCGCGGCATTACATACACACATTCTTTACAGATACACGGACAGGTTGTACAGCCCACTGATCATTCACCAAGAGCTGAGAATTGTACCGCTCTTGGCAACTCTACACGAGCTGATGATTTTGCCGGCTAGTGACCATTCTATCCTGGATTCCTCGAGTCGAGAAAGACGCACCACGCCAGATATTGGGTACAGACTAGGGGGCGTTGCTGATTAATGGTCAGCTGCATCCCAATAGGAAGTATCCTGTGTCGGCACACGTACAGAGCATTGCAGGCCGCAACATCTCAATTATGAGAACACTTGTAATACCAACCTCGAGCCAACCGCGAGTAATCGGTTACATATTACTAATATAGTTCTAAGGCAAATATTGTCGAAATATTGAACTCCCGGCCCCGTCAGGCTAACGCCATATGAGCCTTAATAAAAATATGTATTTTGGAAAAAAAAAAAAGTACAAAGGATTTATCTCGATCGTAAGTTCAAAACTCAAGGCCCTCATTGACCATCTTTGTGTTGTAACAGAATAACTAAAGGGTGTGTCACATCAAATTACATCACGGAAAAAACGCTGAAACCCCGTTGGCTTCGTACCACTCCAACACGTCCTTTGAATAGTGGCACGAAGCGAGATCCGGCCAGAAAATGGTCGGGCCCTCGTCTGCTTCAATAGTGGTAGTAAACGCTTCTGTAGGCACTCCTTAAGGTAAACCTGCCCGTTTACCGTGCCGGTCATCACTTTCCGCAAGAGCAGATCGCTTGCCACACCATGTACTTTTTGGCAAACTTGGATAGTTTCTGCTTGCGAATCTCCTCCGGAACGCTGAATTTGTCCTCTGCGGAGAAGAACAACAGGCCCGGCCGCTGACGAAAGTCCGCTTTGACGTAGGTTTCGTCGTCCATTACCAGGCAATGCGGCTTCGTCAGCATTTCGGTGTACAGCTTCCGGGCTCGCGTCTTCCCCACCATGTTTTGCCTTTCGTCGCCGTTAGGAGCCTTCTGAACCTTGTATGTACGCAGGCCCTCCCGCTGCTTGGTTCGCTGGACGAATGAACTTGACAAATTCAGCTTATTGGCGACATCCCGGACCGAACTTCTCGGATCACGTCTAAACTGCTTAACTACGCGCTTGTGATCTTTTTCACTGACGGAGCATCCATTTTTGCCGTTCTTCACCTTCCGGTCGATGGTAAGGTTCTCGAAGTATCGTTTTAGTACTCTGCTGACCGTGGATTGGACGATTCCCAGCATCTTACCGATGTCCCGATGTGACAACTCCGGATTCTTGAAATGAGTGCACAGGATTAATTCACGACGCTCTTTTTCGTTCGATGACATTTTTCCAAATTTACGAAAAATTGACAGTGAAGCATGGCCAACGTGATCTATACACTCTTATCTGATTATAAGCGAAAGCTGAAGATATAATTCGTAAAAATTAAATTTCTACAGCGTTTTTTCCGTGATGCAATTTGATGTGACACACCCTTTACGTCCACGCAACAATAGTGATAAACATGTGACATGTACACGATTAAAATTCGGCTCTGTTACATCTAAATGCTAATGAGCTTGAAATAAACAAAAAGGGAAAAAAGAAGGATTTATTCTCATGGAAGATGATATGTACGTGAAGATGGATTATGGGCAGCTTGGACCTGCTTAGACTAATTTGGCAAGCTGCCATTACAGCGGAGAAATACTACAGTGGTATCGAGATAACGGGGTGGATTTCTTCGAAAAGGAACTTCGAACAATTTACTCTACTGCCCTCAATTCCTCCAATTGAGAAATAACGAAAGCTGCAAGTCAGGAAAATTCATCAGAATTTGAAGACACACAAAAATTAACTGAAAAATCATCAAATGCAGCCCATTCTAACAAACATAAAATTACCCAATTACGACTTAGCTGCAACCTTAATGCACCGTGGCCGAATGGTTAGCGTCTCACATTATCATGCCGGGTGTTTGGGTTCGATTCCCGTTCTGGCCGGGGAATTTTTCGTCAGAGAAATTTCCTTCGACTTGCATTGTGGTCACGCGCTTGCCCCTCGGAATACATTCAAATAATATATGTGAAAAATGTCAAAAGTATGTTTGTGGAAAATTTACATATAAAAATATTTCCACCTTTCCTTTGTAAAAAATGTACCGATAGCAATGCATAATTTTTGCATAACAACTTGTCATATGAAAGTAAATCATAGAAAAAATATTGAAACTTAATTTCGAAAGAATTTCTTTACACATTAGTTATTCTTTCGCAATGCAGTAATTTTGACTGCTTCTGGACAATCTAGGTTTATAAAAAGTTTCAGTTTTCCTAGTGTTAAAGAGCGAGGTAAGATACCCATATGCGTGTCAAAAATACACCACACCAACGGGTCAAAATGTCAAACGATATCGATGCGTCTATTCTGGATAAGTCTTGATTCCACATGCGATGTGTTATTGCCAGTTTGAATCGTCAGATGGTCTTTGTTTACAATCGTATTAATATGAGCCGCTATTCACAAATGGGCTGCTATACTTGGGTCGTTAAATTTATGAGATTTTATTTTGATTCTAAAGTTTTCATATTATTCTTAATGATGGATGTATATTAGTACTAAGAAACATTGAAAACATTTTGTTCGTTCTGATTTTTATTACATAATACTAGAAAATATATGTGAAAATGGTTTTATGTCCTTCAAAAACCATATAGGCATAAAACAGTTTCAGAAAATATCTGAGTGATTTGGTAACACTGGAACTGACTAACTCTTTATTAATCTGGAGCGATGTGTCCCATTATGAAATTGACTAAAAAATTGCATTTTAATATAAAAAATGATTTTTTAAACTTTTTTATTCAAACCTAATCGATAGCTTTGGGAACATTCGATAATGTTTTGAAGTTTACCAAATTTTAAATGAGTTTTATAAAGCTTTAAAAGTCTTATAACAGAAGCGCCCAAAGTTGCATGAAATCATGATTTTTATTTATATTACTTTTTATGAAGCTAGACGAGGTTTTCGGTGCTACAATACATTTAATTGTACAGGGTTTTCCATTTCGGGCTTCCGAAAGTATACAGCCCTGCGCTGACAACCGTTTGACATAGCTGTCAACCAAAGCGTCATATCGTTAGTTGAATGTCTGCCATTTTACAATATGGATCGTTTTAGCATCGCACAATTTTGTTAAATTATACTATAAAAATGATGAAAAACCGGCAAATGTTTTTCGAGCATTACGGACGGATTTTGGTCGTCATGGACGGTCTACAGAGCACACAATCGCTAATGTAGTGCGTAAATTCGAACAAACTGGATCCGTAGCGGATATTGTGAAACTTGTGCATCATCGTAATGTGCGTTCGGCCGAAAATATTGCTGCTGTTGCTGCCAGTGTGGAGGATGACCCGAATGTTTCGATTCCACGGCGTGCTCAGCAATTGGGCTTGTCAAACACATCATTGTGACGAATTTTGCATTTGGACTTGCACCTACATCCATATAAAGTCCAACTGGTACAAAAAATAGAGCGTGGTGACCATGGAATGCGTCGGGCATACGTCGATTGGGTGAACGAACAACAGCAGCAAAATGCTGAATTTACGCATCAAATTTTCTTCAGCGAAGAGGCACATTTCAAGCTCGGTGGCTATGTGAACACCCAAAATTTCCGTATATGGGGCTCAGAAAATCCACACGTGATTGTTGAGAGGCCATTGCATCCGCCAAAAGTCACTGTTTGTTGCGCATTATGGTCTGGTGGAGTCATCGGGCCGTATTTATTTGAAAAATGAGGACGGCGAGACGGTAACTATGAATGGTGAGCGCTATGGCCGCATGTTAACCGATTTTTTTTTTGCCACAAATTGAAGATATGGATACGGATGACATGTGGTTTCAGCAGGACGGCGCCACGTGCCACACAACACGACCGAACATGGCCATATTGCGAACGAAATTTGAGGGACGCATAATTTCGCGTTTTGGTGATGCCAATTGGCCGTCCAGATCATGCGATTTGAACCCGCTAGACTTTTGTTTTGTGGGGTTATGCGAAAGACCGTGTCTATTTCAACTCTCCGCAAACTCTTGAACATTTGAAAGACAACATTCGTGAAGTTATGACCGAGATACCGCCCCATATGTGTCGAAAAGTAATCGAAAATTACCAGTTCCGGATCAAGGTGTACGAGGAAGCCCTAGGTGGACATTTGAATGATGTTGTATTTCACACATAATGTCATAAACCAAACTTTAATTTGAAATAAAAGTTTCATCGAAATTCGAATTCTAAGCAAGTTTTATTTCAATTTACTTTCGGAATTTAAAGTTGGAAAACCCTGTATTTATAATGAAACAAGGAAGTTCTATGAACGGAAAAAACCTGCAGATTACTGGGTTTTCCATGATTTTTCACGGCGGTGCATCTTACCCTGAGTTCCCCTACGTTTCAACACAACACGCAACGTTGGAGTGCAGACAGTAGAGTGTATTGCCTTCTCGAAATCTCCTGTGTTTCTCAAACGATTCCAACGAATCGGCTAATCGAAGAATTTCCGGGATTCTGTTCTAGGCGGCGCCTTATGTTACCTTCTGTTGTATGTTTTGCTCTACAGTAGTAACGATACTGGAGGCTGTGCCGTAAGAAAGTGTCATGCACGGCCATAGCCTTGGTGAATGTAAAGTCGACCATTCTTAGGTTCGTTATCACTAGTTCGCTGATGGATACGGACACTTGAATTGATTGTTCTGATGAACGATCGTTTTGGCCGTGAAATTAACGAAGAACTAAATGTTTCTCTAACCGAACCATGGATTTTTTAAGAAAAAGCACTATTTACAGATGGTAATATGCGCCATTATCAAATAGTACTGTTAACTTCAAATGCTATACCTGTTTAAAAATACTCATTATAGGCTTGTTTAATTCAATCATACCTTTATAATATTGAAAATCAGTCTCAACAAAGTCCTTTTTTGACGCGGGAAAATTATAATAGCGTATTACTGTTACTCGGTAGTCTACCACCTGCCAATGGCATACATGTCAACATATCAATTTGTGTAAAGGGTGTGTCACATCAAATTGCATCACGGAAAAAAACGCTGTAGAAATTTAATTTTTAGGAATTATATCTTCAGCTTTCGCTTATAATCAGATAAGAGTGTATAGATCACGTTGGCCATGCTTCACTGTAAATTTTTCGTAAATTTGGAAAAATGTCGTCGAACGAAAAAGAGCGTCGTGAATTAATCCTGCGCACTCATTTCGAGAATCCGGAATTGTCACATCGGGACATCGGTAAGATGCTGGGAATCGTCCAATCCACGGTCAGCAGAGTACTAAAACGATACTTCGTGAACCTAACCATCGACCGGAAGGTGAAGAACGGCAAAAATGGATGCTCCGTCAGTGAAAAAGATCACAAGCGCGTAGTTAAGCAGTTTAGACGTGATCCGAGAAGTTCGGTCCGGGATGTCGCCAATAAGCTGAATTTGTCAAGTTCATTCGTCCAGCGGACCAAGCAGCGGGAGGGTCTGCGTACATACAAGGTTCAGAAGGCTCCTAACCGCGACGAAAGGCAAAACATGGTGGGGAAGACGCGAGCCCGGAAGCTGTACACCGAAATGCTGACGAAGCCGCATTGCCTGGTAATGGACGACGAAACCTACGTCAGAGCGGAATTTCGTCAGCTGCCGGGCCTGTTGTTCTTCTCCGCAGAGGACAAATTCAGCGTTCCGGAGGAGATTCGCAAGCAGAAACTATCCAAGTTTGCCAAAAAGTACATGGTGTGGCAAGCGATCTGCTCTTGCGGAAAGCGGAGCGCCCCCTTCGTAATGACCGGCACGGTAAACGGGCAGGTTTACCTTAAGGAGTGCCTACAGAAGCGCTTACTACCACTATTGAAGCAGCACGAGGGCCCGACCATCTTCTGGCCGGATCTCGCTTCGTGCCACTATTCAAAGGACGTGTTGGAGTGGTACGAAGCCAACGGGGTCACCTTCGTGCCAAAGGAAATGAACCCGCCCAACACACCGGAGCTTCGCCCAATAGAGAAATATTGGGCGATTATGAAGCAGGCCCTCCGGAAGAACCCAAAAGTTGTCAAATCGGAGGTGGACTTCAAGAGAAAATGGATTTCTGTTCAAAAAAAACTACAACCTGACGTTGTACAGAACCTTATGGACGGCGTAAAGAGGAAGGTGCGAGCATACGAGCTTGGGCTCGAAGTATGAATAAAAAGAAAATGCCAAAAGTTGTTTAATAGTTTTTATTTTACTGTCTAAAATTTTGAAAAGGATCGGTCTACTGGGCGAATTTCTACAACGTTTTTTCCGTGATGCAATTTGATATTGACACACCCTTTACTGTATTGAAATATAAAAACATATTAACTCCGGGGTTGATTACGGTTTGGGGATAATCGAAAAATATGTCTATCGCTGGCAGCTGACATCGCTTCTTACTGGCAGGGCACTAATTAAAAGTCTGGGTTATCCAAGTCTATTCCATTTAGTCGGTAACAAAACTGGTATTTAATACACATAAATTTTCTGAAAATATCTCATCTCAGCCAAACATAAATTGAAAAAATTTCCACGGAATTGTTTTGCTATACCATAATGCAACGAGTGTTTCTGAGTGATAAATATTTATACCTTCAAAGCGAAGCAAAGTCTCACAAAAACTGCACACAACGCTTTACCGTGGGTTAACCGAATATATTTAAGCCCCAAAATTTGCCACCAACATTCTCCTCGCCTCATATTTATTATTGCAAAAAGTGAAACCCACTTTGCAATATGCTACCCTTCGGTAAGCGAATGTCGTGCCGTTCGACGCCGACGAGGAAGCAAAAGATTTATCAGTTTTATTATTATTATTATCTTTTTCCTTTCTCGTAAACTTTAAATGAGATTTTATTTGTTTTCGCTTGCAAAATTTTATGAAACTCATTATTTTCCTCGAAGAAGAAGCGAGCAAAACGAGGACACCGCGATCCGGGTGGGTGAGAAGGTGGCGGAGGGCATTCTGTGGTGGAAAAATGAGCATAATACCGTTGAAGCCTCGAACCTCGAGCCGTCAATGATGGGCGGGTCGGCATCGAACGACAAAAGCTCGAGAAATTTTAATTTAACGACATGAGATGGGGAAAAAGGGCCTGCGCCCGGTATGGATGAAAATGTGCAGATACGTGAAATAAATTAACATAAATGATCGGTGGAAGGCCACCCGTCGTATCTTTTATTAATCATTCGATTTATTATCAGACACCGACGACGGTTGGAAATGGAAATGGAGTGATGTAGCGAAATCGAGAGAGCGAAACGCGCAGTAGCTGCGGACGAAGTGACACCGCTGAAACAGGGCCGTATAAATTTCATCAGTTTAGACATAATTAATTAGCTGGTATCAATCTACCAATAACTTGGAGAAAGTGACGTCTTCTTTTTGAACCCGTGTCAGCGAGCATGACGCTAGTATCTTTACACTGTAACAGAGAACAGAATTTTCGTAAAATCAATGAGAATCTCAACAATTCAAATTGAATTTTCTGTTTTATAAAGATGATTATGTTTATACATTCATGCATTACTAACTTATTTCAAAGATATTAACACTGAAATATTTTACCATAGAAATGTAGTACTGAAGGTATGGGCTGAAATTATTTCTATATTGATACATAGATGGCATGCAAAGCGATAGAAATAATTATATGTTCCCTCCGATTTTCGATAAAGCCTTATTTTTCACGAAAAACCAGATTATCTAGTTATTTGTTTACGCGAGTAAACAAAAATTCGCTAAGTCTTGGCCCTAAATATGTGGAAAAGTAATTGAAAACTTTTCGAAGGAAGTGATCACTTCATGACCAGAGCTGAATCCAATCAGCCGACATATCGAACATCATGGTTTGTTAAAATTAACTCATTGGCGATAACCTTTTCAAGAGCTTTTTGCCACATTAGGATAACCCGGATGGTCTTCTTCAGGTCGAGTTATGAGAAAGGCATAACTACACCTTCTAGGTAGATTAAATCCGGTTTTTGTATCATCAAACCTACGAATTATCATTTAAATGACCGTAGGTGAAGAAATCTTTGAATATATGTGTATTTTTGGGTAAATCATGAAAAACAGATTGATCAATTTCATCCCGAAGCTATGTTTTGAATCTCTCCGCTAAAAAATACCAAACTAACGCTTAACGAAATTTTTATCAAAAAGAATTTCATAACGTTTTATGACTTTAGCATTAACCCATTTTAGGCCAAGCGTTCGAAAAATCGAACAGCAACTTTGATAATTTTTCATGTCTTTGGAAAGGAATCATATGGTAATGTTTTCGGACCAAAAGATAGCTTTATTTTATTAGCTACCACTTATATCGATTTCATTCAATTTTGAGTAACTTTATTGGATAATAAATTCGATTTAAAGCAAGTATGTTTGGAAGGTGTTTTCAATTTGAATTAAAAACCTCAATAAAATACAAAAATATGTGAACTTTTCTACAGTATGGCTTTGACAAAAGGACATACCTTGTGATATAGAGCGAAAATCATTCGATTGAGCTTCCTACAGGAAAATAACAGCCGGAAGCCGAAAAATCGAACGTTGGCCATAACGAACGGCGGCTGCTGAATCAACACCAACTCATCCAACCTCCGCTGCGCATTTTCATTTGTTTACTTTAGAAGACGGAAGGTTTATTCATGAATTTTCGATTGTGAATGTTTGCAAATATGGAATAATTTAGCAAATATTATTGAAAATCTGTATGATTTTTTGTCCGTAATAACTTTAGGTGATGGCGTCCCGTAGAATTTCATTCGTGGAGGAGCTGGAGGAAAGATCAGTACGTGTAACGGGGATTCTAATGAGATTGTTTGTCTGAATATTATTCTACCAGACCGAGTAATAACCTCCTAACCCTCTATGCCATTGTTTTTTCGCAGTACTCTGGTACTTTGCAGGTTTTGGAAAATTTTAAATTTTTTCGGGAAATGGATAATTGTGGAGACTAATTTTTAAGCATTGATATTTCTCCACAGTTAACAATAAAAACAACAGCATATGCTTTCGTTTGAAAGACAAACCGTGCCAGTAATAAGTTAAAATTACATGAAATAAGAAATGCCACATCTCACCTTAGGTGGATTAATTTGGGTTTATACTTAGAGACCTTCATTCTCCTGTTCTTGTTCTTCCCGGAATCAAATTGCATTCATGAATACCGTATATTTGCTAATTGAAGTGACTTTTAGTTCGCAGTATGTTTATACTTGAAAAAAAAACTGCGGGTTTAGGCGAATGTTCGATTTTTCGAACAGTCATTTCCCGGAAAATGGAAGATGGGAAAAAAATAATTCTTGAACATTGGAGTTCCTTTAGCGTCAATAATTGAAGTTACACCAATGGCTTTCGTCAAAAAAATAATTTTTACAGTTTATTTTTACAATTTGCAATATGCAATAACATTCATTTTAAGACACAAATGACGATATCGTTAAAGCGTCTAAAATAGAAAAAAAATTACATTCACAGAGGAACGTCATCGTACATCTTCATTGTATTTTGAGCTAAGATACGCATGTATCAGTACAAGTCAGAAGAACTTTCTTTGAATTGAAAAACCCCTGTCCAGAATGAGGACCGTAGTCCAGTCTGATTTGAAGGTTTTGATTACATTCCCACCAGGAATTGTTTATAACGATATTGCAGCGAAATTAAGAGCGATAGAAATTGGGTGTGAAAGAGCAAATTGTAGTGCGGTTAGAGAGCTTTAATTTGGTTGATATAAATTATCAAGTTTATTCTGAATTTTTGGGATAATATTAATAATAACACCTTCAAAACCACTATCTTTTAACTTTTTCACTTCCAAAATGTTATTCAAATCCACTAATTTAGATGTTTGCAACTATATCCTGTACTAAATTTTCTCATCTTTCAAAAGGAAGCAACAGAACCATTCACATTTTCCCGAAACCCACTCACTCGAAAGACATTCACCCGAATGTAACAAATACCCGAATGCGACAGCTACCCGAATGTAACATCTACACGAACTGACACTTACCCGAATGTGACATTTACCCGAATGCAACAATTAGCCGAGTATAACAGTTACCCGAATGTAATATTTACCCGAATGCGACAGTTACCCGATTGTAACAATTACCCGAATGTAACATCAACCCGAATGCGAAACTTGCCCGAAAGAAGGATATATTCGAATAATACGCAAATTTTATTATTAGGAAGTATTTGTATATTTATTTTTGATCAGTGTTCATATTAGTCTCGTACGTTCATTTCCACTCAAACGGTATTTTTCGTGGGTAGTGCAATTTGAAAAATAGTGGCGTTGAATAAAATCCTTTCGAAAATAATGAAAAGTGAATGAATGCAGCTTTATAAGCTATTATGAAGTCTATACATTCATATGGATGACGCAGTTCGTTTATTTAAAAGAAAGTTGCCAATTTTGGCAACTGAAGTGCAATTTTGATTATGATTATTTAATCGCAATGAAATTTATTCTGGGATTACTGTAATGGGGACGTAGTCCCCATCTAACGAGGACAAGGAACCGAGGCGGCCTCTCGCAAGCAAATCTGTGTTCCACCAATTGCCCGGTTAGTTTAAAACATAGGAGACTATTCTATAGTTAGGATGGCACACGTTTATCTGGTGCATCACGTCGAGGGTTGGCGGCGAATCGGATTGCGTTACCTCGGTGGCTCGGTGCCGCCTCTGTTACTTATCCTCGTAAATCGGGTACTTCGCCCCCATTACATTGATCCCAAAATAAATTTCATCACGAAATAATAAATTCATGATAAAAACTTGCGCCGCGGTGGTAAAAACGTAAGTATCATTTTTTTTCTTATCTATTCTTTTTACATTTTCATTTAGTTTTTTCTATTAAAGTTACCAGCTTAATTTTCGGAATATTCCGTAACCCATGCTCATTTCTGAATGATCTCTCGGCCTCAAAGAGGAATACAGAATGGAAAGAAAACGGCACATCAATTGTGCCTACACTAATTTCTAAAAAAGACAAAGCAAAGTTTCCATCATATTTTTTGAATTTCCTCATTATAATTTCTCATTTTACTTCGTAACTTTGTAACAGGAGATTCGACAAAGCTCATAATCTTATTTGTCGAAATTATCCCTTCTTCATTCGGGTTAACATCCCATTCGGGTAACTGTCGCATTCGGGTATTTATTACATTCGGGTAAACGTTGCATTCGGGTGAATGCCTATTCGGGTATTTGTCGCATTCGGATAAATGTCCATTCGGGTATATGTTGCATTCGGGTATTTGTTACATTCGGGTAAATGTCATTCGGGTATATGTTACATTCGGGTAAACGTGCTTCGAGTAAACCTGTCTCGGGTGAATGGTATTCGAGTGAATGGGACACAACCGTTATTGTTATGGTTTTAGGTACAAACAGAGCAACTATGTCGAATAAACCTAAGGAATTACCCGAATCGATATTGAAGCTTTCGAAGTAGTCTTTCGTTGTTTTTTTATTCTTTTTGTCAGTAAATATAAATAAATAACTTAAAAAATATTCCACCTATTTCATTTTCTTTTTTGCTTTTTAATACAGTTTAAATGCAAATAAATTGACCCAAATAACGGATTTAATTTTTTTTTCTTTCTTTATTAAAGAGATTTTCAGCCGAAGGTTGGTTCATCTCTGGGT
The DNA here is from genome assembly GCF_029784135.1 of Toxorhynchites rutilus septentrionalis. NCBI lineage: Eukaryota > Metazoa > Arthropoda > Insecta > Diptera > Culicidae > Toxorhynchites > Toxorhynchites rutilus. The sequence goes on from NC_073746.1 coordinate 158,591,849, forward strand.
TTTAAACTGTATTTTTATTTATAGCAAACAAAGTACAAGTTTCTCTTTATTTTCTTCTTAAGTTTTTCAAAACATGTACATCAGCGCTCCTCTTAAGGCGATTTTTTGGATTAAGCTATTGTCCACCCATTTTGGCCAAGGATCATAGGACCAACTTTTCAGAAGACACCATGTTTCGAGAAAATATTAAAAATATTAATATTATTTATTTTACCTTGATCTGATTATTTTTAACCAATGTGTACCCTAGCGATAAAATTGTGAATTAGACTATTGTCATCCCGATATGATCAGGGATCATAGGATCAACTTTAGATAACACACAATGTCTCGAAAAAACATTCCTGAGAAGTCATTATATGCTTTCGTTTTGATTTTTCCTGATCCTTGTGCGCCCTAGTGATGTTATTATGAACTAAACCATGGTCTTTCCGTTATAGCCTGGGATCATAGGATCAACTTTGCCGAAGACAACATGTTTCTAGAAAGCATTCCTGAGGAGTATTTAATTTTTCTCCGTTAGGAGTTTTTCTTACCACTGCGTTCTCTAACGGTGATATTGTGAACTAAACTATTGTCTCTTTTTTTAATAGTGACTTTCAACTCCTTTGGCTGGTTCGTCACTTTTACCTTCCACCATGCTTTTAGAAAGCATCTCATAGGAGCTTATAATTTCCCCCCGATTGGAGGACCTTTGAACCACTGTGCGCCGTTACTCGTTATGTTAAGTATGTTTCAGTTTGAGGTCCTATAATGTACTCGATATGAAATATATGATAGCTTATGATCATACTTTGAATTATTTATCACTCGGCAGAATCATATTCAACTGAAAATCGCCAGGGACTATGAAACCATCAACCTCCGCATTCAATTGAAAAGGTGTTTTTGCTTCTTTCAGAAGTTTCTCTGCCAATATATAGGGTTGGGGAAAAAGAAATGTCGTATTTCTGATCGAAATTTGACGCTTTATTTAACATACTTAAAATTATCCAATTTAAGTCAAATATGCGCCGTTTTGTTCGCAAACTTGTTGCCATTTAGAAGGAAACTTCATTATCCCCCCCCTTATAAAACCCCCACTCCTTATTTGCAAAAAAAACTCAGACAGCCAGTCTTCGTAAGCTTCTTTTGAGGCCAACTTAGTATCACCAAGAGCGTTTTGCATGGACCGGAAGAGATGATAATCACTTGGAGCCAGGTCCGGACTATACGGTGGGTGCAATAGGACATCCCTTCCGATCTCCCATAGCTTCTGGCGGGTCATCAAAGATGTGTGAGGTCGAGCGTTGTCCTAGTGGAAAACAACACCATTACTATTGAGCATTTCTGGCCGCTTCTGGTCAATCGCCTGCTTCAAACGGTCAAGCTGCTTACAGTAGAGAACCGAGTTGAGGGTCTGGCCATAGCTGAGCAGCTCATAGTGGATGATTCCCTTCCAATCCCACCAAACACACAGCAAAACCTTCCTGGCCGTCAATCCGGGCTTGGCGATGGTTTGGGACGGCTCACCGCGCTTCGACCACGACTTTTTTCGCTTTAGGTTGTCGTACGTGATCCACTTTTCATCACCAGTCATCATCTTCTACAATAATGGATCGAGTTCGTTCCGTTTCAGCAGTGCATCGCAGGCATTGATTCGGTCTAAAAGATTTTTTTTGCGTCAACTCGTGTGGCACCCATACGTCCAGCTTTTTTTGGACTCCAATCTTCTGCAAATGGTTCCAAACGGTTTTATGGTCTATACCCAGTTCCTGGCCAATAGAGCGAGTGCTCACATGCCGGTCTACTGGGATGATTTCAACGATTTTATCGGTTTCCACGACGATTGGCCTACCAGTACGGGGTGCATCTTCGACAACCACTACACCAGAACGAAATCGATGAAACCAACGCTGTGCTGTGCGAATCGTTACAGTATCGAGTCCATAAACTACACGATTTTTTTCGGCCGCTTTCGTTGCAGTTTTACCTCGCAGGTAGTAAAAACGGCGAAAATATGGCGAATTGCTTGCTTGGTGAACTCCATCTTTGACGCGCTATAACTTGAGACTGAAAAGGACAATCACAACACTGTCAAAACGAAACTTGTAGCATAGATTGTCGTCTTTAAATAGCCGTATAGTATGACCCGATGCGATAAGTACAACACAAGATATGTTTAAGTGTTGCCATATATTGACAATATACGACATTTCTTTTTCCCCAACCCAATATTATTATTGCTATTTGCTTTTACTTCGTTCGTGTTTATTTCATTTTTCATCGTAAAATGAACTTCACGACATATTGAAATGACCCCTCTCTCAGACTGAATTTGTTTCTCTCTCATTTACAAATTGTGGATGAGTTCACTGTAGGTAAACGAAGGAGCCATCCATTAATAATCTATCTATATATATAAAAATGGAGTGATGTCTGTCTGTCTGTCTGATTCTTATAGACTCGGAAACTACAGAACCGATCGACAAGAAAATTGGTAAGTAGGGGTTTTTGGGGCCGGGGAAGGTTTTCGTGATATTTTGAAACCCCTCCCCCCTCTCTAAGGGGGGGCTGCCATACAAATGAAACACAAATTTCTGCATTACTCGGAAATTAACCAAGCAAACGAAACCAAAGTTGGCATGTGAAAGTTTTAGGGTGCAATAAATATTTCTATGATGGTTAGACAGTCCTTCCCCCACTCAAAGGGGGGGCTGCCATACAAATGAAACACAAATTTCTGCATTACTCGAGAATTAATCAAGCAAATGAAACCAAATTTGGCATGTGGAGGTTTTAGGATGTAATAAATGTTTCTATGGTGATAAGATACTCCTTCCCCCTCTCTTAGAGAGGCCTGCCATACAAATGAAACACAATTTTTTGCATTACTCGGAAATTAATCAATCAAACGAAACCAAAGTTGCCATGTGAAAGTTTTAGGGTGCAATAAATGTTTATATGATGGTTAGACAGTCCTTCCCCCACTCAAAGGGGGGGCTGCCATACAAATGAAACACAAATTTCTGCATTACTCGAGAATTAATCAAGCAAATGAAACCAAATTTGGCATGTGGAGGTTTTAGGATGCAATAAATGTTTCTATGGTGTTAAGATACTCCTTCCCCCTCTCTTAGAGGGGGCTGCCGTACAAATGAAACACAAATTTTTGCATTACCCGAGAATTAATCAAGCAAATCAAACCAAATTAGACATATGGAAACTTTAGGGTGCAATGAATGTTTCTATGGTGGTTAGATACCCCTCCCCCCTCTCTTAGGGGTGGCTGCCATACAAATAAAACACAAATTTCTGCATTACTCGAGAATTAATCAAGTAAATGGGCGGGACGAAGTTTGCCGGGTTAGCTAGTTAATAATAAAATTACATACGCGGACAACGAAGTACATGTCGAGGTGGAGTAGTAGTCGAATGAATGAAAAACAGATTTATATTCATTCACCACGCCAATCAAAACAACCATTTGCTTCAACTATAATTGAATTACCGGGCGTTAAGAGCGAGGATTACTGATGAACGAGTTATGTTTGGCAGCGAATGCGTTCATTGTGGTTCAATAACAAGAGAAAGGAAGCCGAATATGGAAATGTACCTGCTAGAAACGAAGCGACTGAGAGGAAAGTAAATTTTCACGTTTCGTTTTCGAAAATATTGGACTTTGGTCACATACATAATTTTAATGTGCCAACAAAATAAAAATCGTCCCTCTCTAAGGAGGGGCTACCATACAAATGAAACGAAAATTTCTACATAACTCGAGAACTAATCGAGCAAATGAAACAAACTTTGGCATGTGGTGGTTTTAGGAGGCAGGATATGTTTTTATGGTGGTCCGACACTCCTACCCTCTTTTTAAGGAGGGGCTGCCATACAAATGAAACACAAATTCCTGCATAATTCGACAAATAATCAAGCAAACGGAACCAAATTGGGCATATGAAGGTTTTAGGGGTCGATAAATGTCAATATGGTGGATCGTCGCTCTTCTATCTCTTGAAGAGGGGGTGGGATTACTGCATAACTAGAGAACTAATCAAGCAAACGGAGCCAACTTTGACATGTGAACGTTTTAAGGGGCAATGAATGTTTCAATGGCGGTTCCATACTCCTCTCCCCTTTTTGAGAGTGGGGGGACATAAATAGTGAACTAATCAAGCAAATAAAATATACGACATTTCTTTTTTCCCCAACCCAATACAATGATCAGTTTTGTTAGAAATGCGAGGAATTTTATAGTAAAAGGTAAATTCAACGGGGTCGATTAGAAGATCAATCAATGAACAGTTCTGCGATTCTGAAAACGTCGTTTTTCCCCGAGACATGGCATAAAAATCGAGTTTTCGCATAATCACATAATCACCAAGCCTTTATCTGCGTTTTTTGAAAAAAATACTTGGGAATGTTCAATTTACAAGATAAATATTAGATGTACAACGTTGAAGTTGAAGTTGGTCAGATTAGTGATTTACGTAGAATTTAAAGGAATGGCGAAAGGTATTCTATTGACGAAAGAGGGGCGGAAAATAATAAAGATATTCAGTGAACAAAAGTTTTATAATCGCTCGATCGAAACAAAATATTAGTCGATCTCAAAAAGTGGTACGTTATTTCTTTAAATAGTGCCAGAAATATGGGATATAACGACCAACAAATGGGAACACCAAAGTTACTTTGCGTCTTAAAGGTCGAATAAGACACGAAGCAACCAGGAAACGATGACCTGTTCATACATTAAGGCAGAATCGGTTGTTCCGCATCTTGAATGAGTCACCAAACATCAAGTGGAAGAAACCTCAAGTGAAGCCGAAACTGACCGCCATTCATAAGCAGAACCATCTCATTTCCGCCCGGCAATACATGGAATAGAAATTAGAATGGAGAAATGTTGTATTTTCCGGCGAAAATCCGGCGAAAAAAAGTTCAATTTGGATGGTCCGGACTGTTACAGTTGTTATTGGTACAATTTAAGTCAACGTGGCATGTCGTGAGATCGAAGCGAAACTTTGGGGGCAGAAGTTTGACAGTGTGGGAAGCCGTTTCCTATCATCATTTGTTTCATTTTCACCCGAATAAACTCCGAAAAGTATATTCAATTACTGGAGGACGTTTTGATTGGCCATATTGAGAATAACGCTACCGAGAATGTCGTTTTTCAGCAGGATTTTGCATAGATCCACGTTTCCAAGCAATCGAAGGCATGGTTTGCCGAGAAGGACATTCCGCTTCTTGAATGACCTGCTGGCAGTCGATTGCAATCCCATAGATGGTCTATGCAAACGGATGACAATTTGACAACATTTTCAGGAATGTTGGGCTATAATCAATATGGCAACACTTTAAAGGTGTCTGACTCAATGCCAAATCGAGTTTTCAAAGTGATCCGAAATGGAAGTGGACATACTAAATATTAACTACCGATTGGACTCGAAGTTTGCCGCACAAATTTCCTTAATTGAAATTTTAGGATGCGGCTAAACGAATGTCCACCCTGATTCCACATATCTGAATTACTTAGAAAACAAATAATGAATTTATACTTTTTTTTAGAATGAATTCGATGAAAATAAACAATAATCGTCTTCTATGAGCAAAACTGTACAAAGAATTGACTTATTTTTAAAAATGTTCAGGAAAAATAGGGTGCGGCTAAACGAATGTCTACCACTGTAGTAAGAAAACGTGGATGTGGATAATAAAACACAAATTTCGGGCGGTACAAAGTTTGCCGGGTCAGCTAATATTCAAATAAAAACGGCAAAGAATTATTTTGCGTAAAAAGCCAATTGACACTTTGTATTTGTGTTTCATTTCAATTAAATGTTGTTTTTATGAGAACACCCTGTATACGTGAACAATTTTTATTGTAGTGATTTAATTTTTGGTTATCTCGCAGATCAATAGTGATTAATGATCATGTCAATAAGTTATCCACATAATTTAAAACACGAGTGTTTTATTGTCGGAAGTAATTTGAATTGTAGGAAAAAAACATAGTAATGTACTGAACGTGTGTGACATATTATTTAATAAGTATTTGAAAAATTGTTTAAATGCAACAATTTCCAGAAGATTCCAGAGATCGATTTACAGAAGATTCCAGAGTAACGTTACTTTTCATTACTTATCATGACATTTATTTCGTGACGTTATAAATAATGAAAAATTTACTCTCGTATCTGACTCCGAAAATAGCTTTTGTTCGTTCGCCATTTCTTACATTTCTTACAAAATTGGCTTTCCTCCATCTGGTCACACATCCAACTGGTTCCGGCAGAATTGGGGCTGCATATAATTCATCAAAGTTCGTGATTTATCGAATGCGATATGTTCCCCTATTTCGACAGCTCTACGGCGGCTTCGTGTTTGATGTGATAATAATGATGCATTACAATATTCGTTACGTATTGAAGGAGAAACCCCGCCGAGAAGTAATCGAGCACACGAGATCGCCCACCCGAGTTCAGACGGGTTCCCGTCGGATCATCGATTGGCCCCTCGGTGGAATCGTATCATGTGCGTATGTCATCCCGAGAATACCCTCACATAGGATTTTGCACAAGATTTTCCAAACGTATCTTCAGCACACAAAAAAACCAAATTTTGGCACTCGCGGAGATACGACAATTTTTATGTGTACTTTGGTGAGCATCTCAATCGTAGGGGAAGGGACAAATGGGTGGCAATAAAACTTGTAGCAATTCGACCAAAGACACCAACGATCGGCTGTGGCGAACCCTCCTACTTGCAAGGATAGTGCGATGCGTCCGTTATTTGCTGGCAGGAAAATATAAGGGTGAACAGCTCACCCTTGAACTGACGTTAGGTAACGGTCGATGGATAAAAAAGTGAATCCCTACCACGAGAGTAGAAAATGACTCCTTTTTTCCGTGTCAGGGATTTCCTCGGAGATTTAATTTGGAGAGATACGCGACGATTTCATTTTACGACCTAGGAACAGATTTTGGTATCTATCAGTGCACTGCGAAAAATATATAGCTGGAGATATTTGTGCGGATTAACTTATGCCCTGATTTCTCTGTTCAGTATTTGTACGGAACGTATTTGCCATATGTTTGTTTCAACAAGTTCTTTCCTGCTTCTATGATTTCGCAAATTTGAGCTCGGAACGTGTCGCTATTCCGAGGGCAATTGTGAGCCAACATACACCCTTCCATTGCTTCTGGATTACGATCTAGGCTGAAACAATGTAATCCACACTCACGATTTCAAGTACCGGAATTGTTGGACCTGCCACTTGACAACTGTTACTCTACGCTGTGCGTGTTTTTTACCCCGATGACAGGGTGCTACAGTGACGTGTTCGTGAAAGGTAAAAGCTCTTCCGAAGAGCAGGCTCTCTTGAAATCTTCACTCACCGCGGCGTGGGTGTATGTGTGGATGTGTGTTCAAATATACGTTTCGTTATGGAAAAACATCCACAATAAGAGTTAGGTTTATTTGCTGTTCAATGCTCTCGAGGGTGCGATTGCATTCGAACGAAACCTGGTCATCATCAACTTGCTTTCCTCGTTGTTTGCTAGGTCCCATTCGAGTGACGTTACAATTCTATGCCGAGGACTCGTGATCGCGTTGTCGCCAACGTTGTGACCCAATTATTTGAGGATGCGATTATTCCTGAATTTGCGTACATGACATGTGATTTAGCAGGCTCACTACCATGAAATCAAATACATCTGATTAAGTAAATGGCAACAATGTATAGAATTCACACGATTTGATCGATACACCGCATATCCGTCTACGACTAATTTAAACGTTTGACTATTATTCCATCTTCTACCGCTAACAATTTTATTGAAACCATCAATACTATTATTTCTAGATTTTAGAGTGAAATTGAATGAAATAATGTTATGAAATATTTCATTGATGGTGAAAAATATTTTTGATGAATAAGGATTCCATCTCATTCTCAGTTAAAACAGAGAAAGGAGCTAGCACTGCCTACCGTGATGTCACATAATAATGTGGATGCATTAAGCAGAGAAAGCATATGTGCACTGTTTAGGGAACAATTCAGCAGTGTTTTCGTTGACGAAAGTCTCAACGACGATCAAGTCTACAAAGCACACAGGAATTTCCTTGTCTGCCATCTGTCTGCGCCCCTACTAGCATTAGCCCTAGCAGAGTACAACTGGCCTGTCACAAAATTAAAAATCTACAAATCCTGGACCGGATGGTATCCCGTCCATTGTGTTAAAAAAGTGCTCCGATAGTCTATCGTCACCGTTGAGTTTGCTGTTTTACCGATCATTGTCCAGTGGAAGTTTTCCTAAGGCATGGAAAAATTCATTCGTTTTTCCAGTATACAAAAATGGCTGCAGGAAAGATGTCAAGAATTATAGAGAAATCGCTAGCCTTTGTTCAGTTTCCAAACTATTTGAACTCATAGTATTGGACTACATCTCTCATGCTTGTAGTAGTTACATCTCAAATCAACAACATGGTTTGGTTCCTAAACGATCTACTTCTACAAATCTGGTATTGTATACCTCATTCATCGCTCGCTCCCTACAGTCACGCCAACAAATTGATGCTGTTTATACAGACTGTTCAGCAGCGTTCGACAAAATGAATCATGAAATTGCAATCGCTAAACTTCGACGTATTGGATTCCACGGCAACTTTTTGAACTGGTTACCTTCATACCTGACTGATCGTGTGATGTCAGTGAAAATCGGTGATACTGTGTCTTCTCCGTTCCGAGTTACATCGGGCGTACCTCAAGGAAGCCATCTCGGTCCTTACGTTTTTCTTCTTTACTTAAACGACGTTAACTTTTGTTTGGAGTGCCACAAACTCGCTTATGCCGATGATTTCAAGTTATTCTGTCCTGAGAATTGCATTAATGACGCAGTGTACCTACAACAGCAGCTTGATATTTTAGCTGAATGGTGTGACGGCAATAGAATGGTTTTAAATCCAGAAAAATGTTCAATCATATCCTTCTCGAGGAAACGTTCGCCTGTTATCTATTCATATAAACTACGCAATGTTATTTTGAACCGCGTTGTCACAATCAAAGATCTCGGTATCGTTCTTGATAGCAAATTAACATTCAAGGATCAACTATCTTACATCACCGCCGAAGCTTCTAGAACTCTTGGTTTCATCTTTCGCGTCACGAAACAGTTTAAGGTTTCATCTTTCGTGTTTCATCTTTCGCGTCACGAAACAGTTTAAGGACATAAAGGGTGTGTCACATCAAATTGCATCACGGAAAAAACGCTGTAGAAATTCGCCCAGTAGACCGATCCTTTTGAAAATTTTAGATAGTAAAATAAAAACTATTAAACAACTTTTGGCATTTTCTTTTTATTCATACTTCGAGCCCAAGCCCGTATGCTCGCACCTTCCTCTTTACCCCGTCCATAAGGTTCTGTACAACGTCAGGTTGTAGTTTTTTTTTAACAGAAATCCATTTTCTTTTGAAGTCCGCCTCCGATTTGACAACTTTTGGGTTCTTCCGGAGGGCCTGCATCATAATCGCCCAATATTTCTCTATTGGGCGAAGCTCCGGCGCGTTGGGTGGGTTCATTTCCTTTGGCACGAAGGTGACCCCGTTGGCTTCGTACCACTCCAACACGTCCTTTGAATAGTGGCACGAAGCGGGATCCGGCCAGAAGATGGTCGGGCCCTCGTGCTGCTTCAATAGTGGTAGTAAGCGCATCTGTAGGCACTCCTTAAGGTAAACCTGCCCGTTTACCGTGCCGGTCATTACGAAGGGGGCGCTCCGCTTTCCGCAAGAGCAGATCGCTTGCCACACCATGTACTTTTTGGCAAACTTGGATAGTTTCTGCTTGCGAATCTTCTCCGGAACGCTGAATTTCTCCTCTGCGGAGAAGAACAACAGGCCCGGCAGCTGACGAAAGTCCGCTTTGACGTAGGTTTCGTCGTCCATTACCAGGCAATGCGGCTTCGTCAGCATTTCGGTGTACAGCTTCCGGGCTCGCGTCTTCCCCACCATGTTTTGCCTTTCGTCGCGGTTAGGAGCCTTCTGAACCTTGTATGTACGCAGGCCCTCCCGCTGCTTGGTCCGCTGGACGAAAGAACTTGACAAATTCAGCTTATTGGCGACATCCCGGACCGCACTTCTCGGATCACATCTAAACTGCTTAACTACGCGCTTGTGATCTTTCTCACTGACGTAGCATCCATTTTTGCCGTTCTTCACCTTCCGGTCGATGGTTAGGTTCTCGAAGTACCGTTTTAGTACTCTGCTGACCGTGGATTGGACGATTCCCAGCATCTTACCGATGTCCCGATGTGACAACTCCGGATTCTCGAAATGAGTGCACAAGATTAATTCACGACGCTCTTTTTCGTTCGACGACATTTTTCCAAATTTACGAAAAATTGACAGTGAAGCATGGCTAACGTGATCTATACACTCTTATCTGATTATAAGCGAAAGCTGAAGATATAATTCCTAAAAATTAAATTTCTACAGCGTTTTTTCCGTGATGCAATTTGATGTGACACACTCTTTATATTGCATTAAGGCGCTTTATTGTGCCTTGATTCGCTCGATTCTCGAGTATGCCTGCATAGTTTGGTCACCATACTATCAAAACGGTATCCACCGCATCGAAGGGATTCAACGTAAATTTGTCCGTTTTGCTTTGTGTAATTTACACTGGAATGATCCCTCGAGTCTGCCTAACTACGATAATCGCTGCAAATTGATTGGGTTGGATTTGCTGAGCGTACGCAGAGATGTAGCTAAGGCGACTTTTATATCGGACCTAATTCTAACAAACATCGAATGTTCCGAGCTTCTACAAATGATAAACTTCAACATTCGCTATAGAAACCTGCGCTACCACACATTTATTTGTCTCCACCACTTCCGCACAAATTATGGATATAATAAGCCCGTAGCGAGTATGTGTCGAGTGCTCAACCGCTGTTTTTTGTCATTCGATTTCCACTTATCACGTTCTTGTTTAAAAAAAAACTTCCTCAGCGTTCTTAGACAATAAGCATAACTTTAATATTTAGATTTGGGTTAATATATCATTAGGGCATATATGTAAAGGCCTGTTGGTATTATAAATAAATACATAAAAATAAATAGAATAAAGCGAGGCTGCCTTTAGCGACACTCAGTTAGAACTACTTTGGAAAAACCTTGAAAATTTATACACCTTTGAAGGTTCTATATATAGTTATTCTTGGCTGAATGGGTGTTATTTGGAGGATATATGTGCAGTTAAGAAATTGATTGACTAATTCTTATAATTTTTACAAATTCATATATCCTCAATGAATCAGTTTGTCGCAAAAGATGAGGACGAATGAGTAGATCATGTGGGTATATGACAACTTTATAACAATTATTGTATATGATAAAACCTATAATGCAAGTACTGATTTTTATAATTAAAGGATCTATATTAGCCACTCCATGTCAAACCGATATAGTGATTCTCAGATTTCCGTGAAAAGTAGAAGATTTGCTATTCATCGCAAAATACTAGACCCATATTTTTTATTTTTCCATTAGGGTGCCCATTTCCACTTCAGAGTGGTTCGGAAAATCAACTTTTTCCCCTCTTTTCCAAAAATGACTTTTTTCCAAATTTCATAACTTTTGAACTACTCAACCGATTCAGATGATCGACATATAAAATTTAAGCTAATTAGCTAGCTTCTTGAGAAAAAAAACACACTTGCAGCAAAATTGGATTTTAATTTTGTGATTATTGATTGTATTTGTTTTTTACTGTTTACATGGCTTCGGACTAAAGGGTGCTGTATTTTTTCTATATGTTTTCTTGAAAGCTGAGCATTTTTTTATATAATATATCCAAAAATCAAAGAGGCTTTTTTCGTATTTGAGTCATGATATTTTTAAAGTTACCCGATGGTCCGTAAAATAATTTTTTCCCCTTTTTTCCACAAAAATTCATTAACTTTTGAACTACTATCTGCCCAACTTTTATAAGACCATACTGAATATATGTTAGTATATATGAATAAACAGTGAATATATGAATAAACAGTTAGAATTTCAGCAAGATATTTGCATACATTGTTGAATGCTTAGAATAAAGTATTTTAACGTCAATTTCGTTCAAAAGAGTTGTTCGTTTATTTTTTGTGTTTAAATATGATTATTTCAGCTGTCCAGTGATTTATCAATGAAAAATTCAAAACATTCGGCAGATCTATATGTCAACTAGCTGACCCGGCAAACATCGTCCCGCCCAAAATTTGTTTTTGTTATCAATACCTTCAAACATTCACGTTTTCTCACTAAGTGCAAGTTCATGAGTCCAATCGCAGAACTGTTCATTGATTGATCTTCCAATCGACCCAGTTGAATTTACCTTTTACTAAAAAATTCGTAGTACTTCTACCAAAACTCATCATTCTAATATATGATTATTTTCAGACACAATTCTCGTTCAAGATTTTTCAACCACTAGCAAATAACAGGTTTCTCCGATACATGTAATAAATGTTTGATACAGAAAATTTGATAGAATAAAGACATACCCCTCCCCTCTTCTCCCCTTAGAAAGGGGGGAGGAATGTTCATTCACCATAGAAACGTTTCGTGTCCCCTAAAATCACATGCCGAATTTGGCTCCATTTACTTGATTAGTTTTGGAATTATGCAGAAATTTGTTTTTCAATTTTATGACAGCCCACCCAAAGAGAAGGAGAGGAGTGTCGAACCACCATAGAAACATTTATTGCACCCTAAAACCTTCACATGCCAAATTTGCGGCCGACATTGCGGCCTTGAACTCATCAATCTTGGTGTACCGCTTTTCCTCCTTGTAGATTCTATGTACAAGGATCCCCCTAATATTTTCAACAGGATTCAAGCCTGGAGAGTGAGCCGTTCAGTCCAAAAAATAAGTTTTTGGTCCTTAATCCATTGCTTAGTTTCCTTGCTGGTACGAATAGTAGCATTGTTTTGCTGGAATGTAAATTTTTTGTGCCGATATCTACGCAAAAACGGCAGGAGAGAGGATTCCAGAATATGTATACAATCCTCGCTATTTTGAATTATGTGAAAATATCTTGAGCTTTCCGGTTACACAGAATCCCGCCCAAACCATGCACGAGCGTCCACCAAAATTCCTGGTTGAAGAATACTGTTTCTCCTTCCGTAAATCACGCCAGTACCCGTTGAAACCATCAGGACCATCCAAATTGAACTTTTTTTCGTCACTTAAGATAACCTATACATTGAAGAACTTTTCGTTATGGTATATAGCAAAATGTATTTTTTGAAAGCATTCTTTTTCATAACATTTCATGTCCCACTGTCGGTTCAAGTGAGCTTTGGCAAAACTCAGACGTCTTCCGATGTGAGATGGTGTAAGCTCCTAATCTTTAACCGTTCAAGCAATCTTTATGTAAGAATTTTTACCAAAACATGACGAATTGTCTCTTGGGAAATATCCAAATTCAAGAATTGCTTTATTTGCATAAGCGAGTTTGAGGTATTCGAAGCTAGTCTAACTATTTCCCGCTTTTTCCGGTCAGGGAGTTTCGATTTACATGGAGCTCTCTTCTTCTTGCTGTATCCTTGAGGATTCACCAAATAATTGAGCACTGCTTGATAGGATCGACCAATCCGACGAGCAATTTCTCTGATTCCAACATTTTGTTGGTGAAATGCATCGATTTGTCTTTCTTCTCTCTTCGTGAGCACTTTTTCCTTCCGGTATTTTTCAAATTTATTGATCAAAACAACTAAAACAACGGAAAATGTAACTGTTATTATACAAACTTGACACTTGAAAAATACAAAAACATTTGTTTACGTTCAGCGCTTGCACACACACACACACATATATATATATAACAATCATGCAGTGCATGGTAGTCACCAATACCAATACACTAGAGAAAACCCCGATTTCCTTAAAAAAATCGAAAGAATCGATTTTTTTTTCCGATTCTTTCGATCTTAGATATTTGTTTTGTAGATTTGTTTTTCAATATATTGGGTTGGGGAAAAAGAAATGTCGTATATTGTCAATATATGGCAACACTTAAACATATCTTGTGTTGTACTTATCGCATCGGATAATACTATACGGCTATTTAAAGACGACAATCTGTGCTACAAGTGTCGTTTTGACAGTGTTGCGTTTTGAAAGTGTTGGTGATGAAAAGTGGATCACGTACGACAACCTAAAGCGAAAAAAAGTCGTAGTCGAAGCGCGGTGAGCCTGCCCAGACCATCGCCAAGCCCGGATTGACGGCCAGGAAGGTTTTGCTGTGTGTTTGGTGGGATTGGAAGGGAATCATCCACTATGAGCTGCTCAACTATGGCCAGACCCTCAACTCGGTTCTCTACTGTGAGCAGCTCGACCGTTTGAAACAGGCGATTGACCAGAAGCGGCCAGAAATGATCAATAGGAATGGTGTGGTTTTCCACCAGGACAACGCTCGGCCTCACACATCTTTGATGACCCGCCAGAAGCTATGGGAGATCGGAAGGGATGTCCTATTGCACCCACCGTATAGCCCGGACCTGGCTCCAAGTGATTATCATCTCTTCCGGTCCATGCAAAACGCTCTTGGTGATACTAAGTTGGCCTCAAAAGAAGCTTACGAAGACTGGCTGTCTGAGTTTTTTGCAAATAAGGAGTGGGGGTTTTATAAGGGGGGGATAATGAAGTTTCCTTCTAAATGGCAACAAGTTTGCGAACAAAACGGCGCATATTTGACTTAAATTGGATAATTTTAAGTATGTTAAATAAAGCGTCAAATTTCGATCAGAAATACGACATTTCTTTTTCCCCAATCCTATACATCGTTTTCAATCTTACAAAGATCACCTAACAATTTTTTAAATAAAATGTCAACATTTGGACAGAACCGCATGCCGCATGATTTTTCGATTTTCGAAAAATTCGAATTTTGGCCGCATTGCGCCACTCTCCCTTAAGTCCAATTGAGCTGATATTTGCATAGGGTGTTCTTTCGAGATGGTGAACATTTTTTATGGGGTAACTTTTTGAAATTTTAGGGTCGATTTTTTTCCATACATTCATTGGCACCCTACTGTAGGGGAAGTGGGGGCATTGTGGTCACCCTAAGGAATATGCCCATTTCCAGCGCCCACATACCGATTCAATTCCTGTTCCTCGCAGAATAATATAGTTCAACTCATTGTTCTTCAAGATAGCAAACGGCTTTTACTATAAAAATTCAAAATAGTACACTTTTCATCATTAGAAAAAAAGGTGAAAAATCGAACTTTTTTTTTACTTGTAGGTAAAGGTGTCACCTAGTGGGAGCAAAGTGGTCACCTGCCCATATCAAGCTAAATGGGATAGATTTAAGCGTTTTTTCGTCCAAATTTACTCAAATAATATTTGATATAGTAGGTACATGTATGAAATAAGCTTGGCCTAGAGTCTCAATTAAAATTTTCTCTTGCATACAAAAACGTAGTAAGAAACACATTTTATTCCGCCTAATGAGGCTAATATTTTTCCAGGGTCAAAGCATATTTTTCCAGGGTCAAAGCCACAAAAGGATCTTCCAGATCCGCAGAATGTGATGAGGTATATCAGCTTTAGTAAACAGAATATTGTAAGTTGTTATTCCCCTATGACCACTTTGCCCCCAAACATCAAAATAATTTCTATGCTAATTAATCGCTTAGATTAAACAAAATATCTGTTCACCTCTCCTAGAATATGAGAACAGTTGTCCAAACTGATGATTTGTTCAATATATCAGATTGAATAAACTAAATTTCACGAGAAATTCCTTAGACACCATGCGCACAGAATTACGGCCGAATGGCTATCGAGAGAGCTATTTCTGTTTTTATTTGTAGTTTGACATGCGACAGCTCTACTGAAGTACAGGGTGACTCAAAAGTCATTAAGTTCTTCAAACATAAGGTGACTATCAAGACGGCATCTATAGTCAATAGTTATATTACCAAACAAGCAGGTGAACACTTTGCCCTCCATGACCAATTTGCCTCCACTACCCCTATATAGATTAGGGTACCGATGAAAATGGCCATCTCGAATTTCAAAAAGTTACCTCATACAAGATGTTCACCACCTCGAAAAAGCACCCTATACCAAATTCCAGCTCAGTCGGACTCAAGGAAGAGTGGCGCAAAGCGGTCAAAGTTTGTTTTTTGGAAATCGAAAAAACACCCAAGGGGGATTTAAGGAAATCGGGGTTTTCGAAAAAAATTGTTTGATGCCAAATGTCTTAAAATTACATAAAACGTCGAGATCTAATGTCATCTTGAAATTTTTTTTTGTCAAAAAACGTCATTCTGGGACATAGTTTTTTCTCGGAATATGAAACGAAAAGTATGGTTTTGGGTGCCAATAAAAATAGTTATCTCGATTTTTCATTCGGAACATGATACGAAATGTTGATTTGCACGATAATATACCCTATGCGAAATATTCGTCCGAAGTCCGATTGAGCTAATATTTCGCATAGGATGTTTTATAGGAGATAGTGAACATTTTGTATGGGGTAACGTTTTTGAGAATTAATCTGTAGTGATCGACATAATGTATGATTTTATTTCGATCATACTTTATATGCGACTTCGAATATGCCCAGTAATGCAATTTAATGTTTGCTGGGAGGTTTCCATTTGACTCTGATCTTTTTTGAGTAGTAGTTCTAATTTCTTCAACCATCGAAGCCATTTCACGAAATTCGTAGCCATCTTCAGAAAACGAATAGAATGGTTTATTCGCACTTCCTATCTGTCATTCCAATGATAGTGTCAAAATGAGTAAAACAATAACATCCTACATTAGGGTGGCATTATGGTGGTTTCCAATTAGGGTGTCATCATGGTGGTTCGTCTTGATTTGATAGAATAGATTATGAGATTATAATTGTGTAATGGATGCATATTATGGATTTCAGCATGACTCCCATAATCGAAGACATAATTTCACATGACTGTATAAAATTTCAAGGTAAATACATCTTCTGGCTATGATATGGTACACAGATACAAAACGGAGTAATTTAAAGCACAGACAGTCCGGTGAGAAAAATCACGTTCTCACCACGGCGACCATAGTTTCGGCTTTCCGTCCGCAGGCAATCAATCAGTTCACTGCATCACCATTTGCGTGAGTGATGTATCTCCCAAGCGCATTGTGCGATTTAATCCTCCGAAAATGATAAATTACCCTCAAAGTTTGGATTAATACGCGTCACGCAGCCCACACTCTTGCACAGTACACATTTATTCGAAGCGGCACCTCGACCGTAATTAATTTTTCACCGCAGTCGATATGCAAGGTGCGTACTTAGTTCGTCGCCTTCGCCCGCTGCCACCGCGTTGTCACCGAGAAACACGTTCACGCCATCATCAGACGTCCGTTTGGGAAGAAATATATATTCAGCTCAACATCTCTCAATAGGTCGACCCTCTGGAGAAGCAAAATGATGATGAACGACGGCGATGGCGATGGGACGAAGATTAACCACATCGGGTCGATTGTCATAATGACATGCAAGCGGAGAAGATCGACAGTCGAAAGATTCGAACAAATGAAAATGTTCTTTTCCTTGCTGCCATCGACTTTTTTCTCCGTTTGAACGAATTTCTGTATGTCTGCGCGGGGAACTGTAAAAATGACTTATTTAACGAAGAAGGTGTCAAGAGCAACGAAACAAAAAATCAACACAAACGGCTCTCATGACGAAAGATTGTGGCGATGATTAATAAGATATGGCATAACTAATTTGGACAAATTACTATCGACATTTTATTCCTGCGTCTCACCGAATGGTTCGCCTTCCCGATGACGACAGTCAAGTGGGTTGATATTTCGGAGCCTTATCGGGCCGAAAAGATCGTTGTCTCTCTTGAGCTTAAACTCACAAGTTTCATACAAATTGTCAATCGACGCCATCTCGGGAGTGCACATGGCCTCTTGAGTGGTAACACTTGACCGATCGGAATTTCAAATCGTGAATCGTTATCAAATAGATTTCATTATATAGCCAGGGTTCCTCGGAGCACTTATAATAGTCGTGTGAGTGATTCACCCGTTATCCATACAGAAGATACAAGACAAATTATCTAAATAAAGGTCTAGCATAAAAATGAATATCTAAATTGGCATTTAAAATTTCAATAAAACTTTTTTTTTCTTAATAAATATATGACTCGGTTTTGAGTTGAATATTCTACTTCTTCTTTTGTCCTTAAGAGGCTTTAAACTTCTCAGTTCATTCGCCTCTAGTGAGTGGAATGTTGCTTATATCGTTCGAAAATCACGACCACGGCCCAAAGTAGGGTAAGACGAGGTGAGACGGGGTGGACAGACAGGTAGAGCTTGGAAGAGCAAAGCAGGCTATCAAGGACGCATTTTCTTTGTACAAAGCATCGAAAGTGTTTGAAAATGCTCAAACAACCGTGAAAAGATTCATGCAGAATTCGAAAAGGTCTTAATGCAATTTTTCTGGTCTGGCTTCTGACCAAGACACCTGGTATCGATCACAGAGCACTGCTACTGATTGCAATATTATCCTGAATTGCTTCACATAAACATAAGTATGTTTTTTTTCGATGAAACACACACACCAAATCACCCCATTTTAATGGCCAAAAATAATCTCTTTTATTTTATTACATATATGGTAGCTTGAAGCTTGATATAATGATATGTCATGATTGATTGAGAGAAAACAAGTGTAGCTCAGTGTACAATGTGATTTTTTTCATTTAGACCGTATTGGTTCGGAAATCTTAGGCGATTAGGAATGTGTTTTCCTAACACGGACTTCCAAAACGGGTGCTGTGACGTTATCGTCACCGTCACATGAAAAATAAATTATGTTTGATCATGATCGACCATCAAAAATATATTGAAAAAATATTTTTTTTCAATTAAAAAAAAATTAAATTTAAAAAAAAATAGGACGATAGGTATTTCTGCAGGGGAATAGTTTTTCTAACGACAACTTGTTCATGTTTTCTTAGGAAAAATTACAACCAATCCCAATTTTGTTTGAAGTCAAGATAGGGATACAGCGTGTTCGGCAAAACTTTAGATAATGTTTAAATATGGACTATTATCAAAGACGTCACCAAAGACGTTACAATTGTTCAAGTATATGGCATTTTTGCACGGTGACACCAGAAAAACTAATATTTTTCTCGTAACATTTTTGTAACAGAGAAAATTTTGCAGAAAATGTTAATCACGGATTTGTACACAAAAATGTAGTAATTTTTCAAGGAAAACATGGCACACTTAAACAATTTTCTACATTTAATTCTATGCCCAAGATTTTTTAGGTCTTTTAATATTTGAGTTATAATTTTTTTGTTATTATAAAAAAAACAATTAACTTTTTAATCAAAAAATCTAAATCTAAACCTTAAATTGCTTAATCGCTTGAGTGCCGTTTAACCGTTTCAATATGTGATTTAAGATTAGCTTCACTCTAAAAGGCTACAAGCGTTTCAAGTTGAAATAAAAAAAATCGATGAAGTAGACCAAATAGTGACCAAAAATCTTCATGAAAGTTCCAAAGTAATGGCCGTTGGGGCTCAAAAGAAATGTTACAACAAATTTGTGTTAGGGGTCTTCGAAGCCACATTGGTTGCGCGTTCGCTTACTAAGCGATCGATCACCACCTCGAAAAAAAACACCCTATGCAAAACATCAGCTCAATTGGATTTAACACTTTCGTCGCCCCGTCACCCAGATATGGGTGACACTTTCGTCGTTCAAATTGAATAGGATTTCTAAAAGGAGTTTGATAGAATAGGATATGTAACTATATGATATGTAGAAAAATAATAAAATTATAACCATATCATTATAATGTTTATACTATACTTTTTATTAATTCATAGTGCAGATGGTTTGTACTGCAGCTTTTTGTGAAACCATATAATATGACTTTGACATATGTTATTGTTGGCAATTCATCTTCAAATTTAATTAAATATTGCTAGATCATGTAAAAATTATCTACAATCTAAGTTAGATCTTCATTTGATTATTTATCCGCAAGCTGGGCTCCGCAAGAAACTCAGAAAAATCACTTTGGGCGACGAACGTGTTAAGGAAGAGTGGCGCAGAGCGGTCAAAGTTCCAGTTTTAGAAAATCGAAAAATCACCCAAGGGGGGAGTAAAGAAAATCGGGGTTTTCGAAAAAAAAATTGATGCCAAATGTCTTAAAATTGCATAAAACGTCGAGTGTCATCTCGAAAAAAAATTGTCAAAAATCGACACTCTGGAACTTTATCGGAATACGAGACGAAAGGTATGGTTTAAAATGCCAATAAAATTAGTTATCTCGATTTTTCATTCGGAACTTGTTGCGAAATGCTGATTTGCACGATAATAAACCCTGTGCAAAATTTTAGCTCATTTATTAGTGTCACAGACGTAAAAATTTGAGTTTTTTGAAAACCGAAAAATCACTGGAAATCGGGATTTAAAAAAAAATGTATGCCAAATGTCTTAAAATTACATGACACGTCGAGATTTACAGTTATTTTGAAAATAAATTTTTGTCAAAAATCGACTTTTCAGATGGAAAACGACTAAGTGCCAAAAAATATTTTGTCGACAATTTTTTTTTCGAGGTAACAGTAAATCTCAACGAGTAATACAATTTTAAGACATTTGGTATAAACAATTTTTTTAAAAACCCCGATTTTTGGTGATCTCTTGTTTTTTCAAAAAAAAATGAATTTTTAACGTCTGTGACACTAATAAATGAAGTTCGAATGAGGTAATATTTTGCATAGAGTATATTATCGTGCAAATCAACATTTCGCAACAAGTTACGAATAAAAAATCGAGATAACTATTCTTATTGGTACCCAAAACAATACGAATCGTCTCGTATTCCGAAAAAAAAAAGTCCCAGAGTGTCGATTTTTGACAATTTTTTTTTTCGAGATGACACTAGATCTCGACGTTTCATGCAATTTTAAGACATTTGGCATCAAAACTTTTTTTTTCGAAAACATCGATTTCCTTTGCTCCCCCCTTGGGTGATTTTTCAATTTTCTAAAAACTCGAACTTTGATCGCTTTGCGCCACTCTCCCTTAAGTCCGATTGAGCTGATATTTGGCATAGGGTGTTTTTTCGAGGTGGTGAACATTTTTTATGGGGTAACTTTTGGAAATTAGAGATGACCATTTTCGTTTGAACCCTAGTGAGCATCCGTCCAGCTCTGCCATTTTGTAATCCAATATAAACACGAGGCATCTACACAAGTAAAGACGCATTCTACTGTCAATGAAACACGAACCAGGTGCAGGAATACCACAACAAAATCTGTGCATTTAATCTAAAAAAATCTTTTTTTCTGAGTTCTTTTCCAGAAAATCTGTATAAATATATGTATTGATTTAGCACATGTTAGCGCCAGCCCACATACATATTGTAGTTAAACTACACTATTTCATTGAGGTTTAACAATTTCGTTGCCCCGTCACCCAGATATGACACTTTCCTCGTTCGAATTGAATATTATTTTCAAAAGTAAATGGATAGAATAGGCCCCTAAATGTAACTATAGGATATTTCAATTTTCAATTTCAATTTATTTATACAAAAGCTACAGTATAAGGAAAATTCCTTTAATTATAATGTTTATACTATACTTTCTATTAATTTATAGTATGGATAGTTTGTACTGCAGTCTTCTGCGAAACCCATATAATATGACTTTTGCATGTGCTATTGTTGTTAGTTCGTTTTCAAATTTAGAAAAAATATTGCTAGATCATGTAAAAGTTGTCTACAAACTAAGTTGGATCTTCATTTTATAATTCATCCGCAAGTTGGGCCCCGCAAGAAACTCAAAAACGTCTCGTTGGGCGACGAACGTGTTAACGAAAGTAACAGTTACCGAGGTATCCTTGTTTGCATTACGCTATGTAAATCCCCCTATTATAGCATATTCTGGAACGCCAACTTAAATGTAATGGTTGTAATAAATTAAAATATACCATATTATAAAGGGTGTGTCACATCAAATTGCATCACGGAAAAAACGCTGTAGAAACCTAATTTTTAGGAATTATATCTTCAGCTTTCGCTTATAATCAGATAAGAGTGTATAGATCACGTTGGCCATGCTTCACTGTCAATTTTTCGTAAATTTGGAAAAATGTCGTCGAACGAAAAAGAGCGTCGTGAATTAATCCTGTGCACTCATTTCGAGAATCCGGAGTTGTCACATCGGGACATCGGTAAGATGCTGGGAATCGTCCAATCCACGGTCAGCAAAGTACTAAAACGATACTTCGAGAACCTAACCATCGACCGGAAGGTGAAGAACGGCAAAAATGGATGCTCCGTCAGTGAAAAAGATCACAAGCGCGTAGTTAAGCAGTTTAGACGTGATCCGAGAAGTTCGGTCCGGGATGTCGCCAATAAGCTGAATTTGTCAAGTTCATTCGTCCAGCGGACCAAGCAGCGGGAGGGCCTGCGTACATACAAGGTTCAGAAGGCTCCTAACCGTGACGAAAAGCAAAACATGGTGGGGAAAACGCGAGCCCGGAAGCTGTACACCGAAATGCTGACGAAGCCGTATTGCCTGGTAATGGACGACGAAACCTACATCAGAGCGGACTTTCGTCAGCTGCCGGGCCTGTTGTTCTTCTCCGCAGAGGAGAAATTCAGCGTTCCGGAGGAGATTCGCAAGCAGAAACTATCCAAGTTTGCCAAAAAGTACATGGTGTGGCAAGCGATCTGCTCTTGCGGAGAGCGGAGCGCCCCCTTCGTGATGACCGGCACGGTAAACGGGCAGGTTTACCTTAAGGAGTGCCTACAGATGCGCTTACTACCATTATTGAAGCAGCACGAGGGCCCGACCATCTTCTGGCCGGATCTCGCTTCGTGCCACTATTCAAAGGACATGTTGGAGTGGTACGAAGCCAACTGGGTCACCTTCGTGCCAAAGGAAATGAACCCGCCCAACGCGCCGGAGCTTCGCCCAATAGAGAAATATTGGGCGATTATGAAGCAGGCCCTCCGGAAGAACCCAAAAGTTGTCAAATCGGAGGCGGACTTCAAGAGAAAATGGATTTCTGTTAAATAAAAAATACAACCTGACGTTGTACAGAACCTTATGGACAGGGTAAAGAGGAAGGTGCGAGCATACGGGCTTGGGCTCAAAGTATGAATAAATAGAAAATGCCAAAAGTTGTTTAATAGTTTTTATTTTACTGTCTAAAATTTTCAAAAGGATCGGTCTACTGGGCGAATTTCTACAGCGTTCTTTCCGTGATGCAATTTGATGTGACACACCCTTTAAAAAACTGGATTATTGTCAGCGATAGGAAAAGGACGTAAAATTGTCAATAAGCCTTATGCTTGATATAAGGACAGGTTCTGATAGACTTTATTAATTCTAATTAATCGGATGTTTTAATTTATATTTATACTTTTATTTGAACTTGTGATATTCAACTGTTTTACTATTCATTGCAATCATTGGGTCTAAAGATCTAAAAATAGTCCTCCTCACCCAGTTCACTTCAACATAGATAACTTGTGGCTTCTTCAGATGCTGTTCCAAATCTCCAAAGTCTGATCTTGCGACCATATATTTGATATATTGTTCTGTGAATATATTATTCAAAAGTGTTAGATAAAGAGATCAGGCTCCCTTATTTATCTGAGTTAATTCCGGTGTTTCAGTTTTCAAGGTTTCAAAAAAGTAGCAAAATAGTTCAGAAAAAGTGAAATCGAGTTGGTCATCGAGTCGTTCAAATGATTTAAACTTCGTTGCCCTGTTTGGTTTTATATTGAAATTGGAAATTGGAAAAAATCAGTTTGTTGCATTGAATTAAACTTATTTGTTCGCTTTCAGCTGTGCGAACAAAAACTATCTATCAAATTCATTTTTATATATCGATGCAGCCATTCCATGCCAAACCGATATAGTGGCTCTCAGATTTTCGTGAAAATTGGTAGTTTTGTTATTTATCGCAAAGCATTTGACCTGTATTATTTAGTTTTTCATTAGGGTGACGATTTTCATTTTAGGATTGTCCGAAAGATCAATTTCTTCCTTTTTTTTCCGAAAATGACTTTTGAACTACTAGACCGATTCAGATGATCGACATATCAAATTGAAGCCAACCACCTGTTATTTTTTGAAAAAATACTACATCTGCAGAAAATTCGAATTCTGTTCTCGTTATTATTGATTGTATTCGTTTTTTATTGGTTTTTTTTTCTGTATTATAATGACTTTCAACTCATTTGGCTGGTTCGTCACTTTAACTTCCATTTTTGGAAGAATGTCGGGAGTGAGAATTGAACTCGTGACCTTTAGCGTGAGAGGCATGGATGTTACCACTACGCCAGATCGGCTCCACGTTTTTTATTGGTTTCGGGACCAAGGGCACCATATTTTTTATATTTTTTCTGAAAGTTGAGGATTTTTCACATAACATATGTCGAAACCAGAGAGGCGTTTTCGTTTTTGAGTTATGATTTTTCAAAGTTAACCGATGGTCCAACAAATCATTTTTCACATATTTTTCCAAAAATTACTTTGTTCAAAAATTTATTTCTTTTTAACTACTGGACCGATTCAAATGATCGATACATCAAATTAAAGCCAATTAGCTAGCCTTTTTTGAAAAAAAAATGACAAATTTGCCAATTGATTAAATTCAAGTAGCATACATCCAGTCTAGTCGCATAGAAATATTGAACGAAGACTGAAAACATTTTAACTTTGAAAAATTATAATTTAAAAACTAAAAATAACACATCTCCAGTTATGTAAAAAAAAACCTCAGTTTCAAGAAAAAAAACCATGTAAACTATAAAAAATAATACAATAAATAATTACGAAATCAAAATCCATTTGTTTTCGCAAGTCTAATATTTTTCCAAAAAGACTATCAAATTGGCTTTAATGTTATGTGTCGATCATCTGAATCGGTCCAATAGATCAAAAGTTATGATTTTTTGGGTTGGAAAAAGAGGAAAAAAAATGATTTTTCGAAACCATCGGCTAACTTTGAAAAATCATAACTCAAAAACGAAAAAAAACACCTCTCTGGTTTCAACATATGTTATGTGAAAAATCCCCAGTTTTCCAGAAAAAATATAAAAAATATAGCGCCTCTGATCCCGAGACTATGAAAACAATTAAAAACTAATACAATCAATAATAACGAGAGCAGAATTTCTGCAGATATAGTATTAATTAGCTTTAATTTGATATGTTGATCATCTGAATCGGATTTTTTTAGAAAAAAGAGGAAAATGTTGATTTCTCGGACAACCCTAAAATGGAAATGTCTAGTGAAAAAAATAAACAATACGGTTAAAATGTTTTGCGATAAAGAACAAAACTACCAATTTTCACGAAAATCTGAGAACCAATATAACGGTTTGGCATGGAATGGCTGTATATAGATAAAAATGTAAGGCCAAATGTGTTGCTAAGCGCAAAACCCGAAGAAAGAATCGTCCGATTTGAGCCATCTTTATTTTGATGTATTCGTCTCTGACCGTAGATCAATGTTATGGAAAGAAAAATAGGAAAAGTTTCAGAAAACTCTGAAGGAAGCGGTCAATTCGGAAAATTGATTTCCCATATGTTTTAAAATTACATCATGATAAGCGTTGTCGATCCATTCAATGTTTGCGCTACTGAAATTGCTCTTTGTTTGAAAGTGGAAATGGATTTTCAGGTGAAATCCTATATCTCCTATATTTTCTATATCTATATAAATAAAAAAGGAAGGCCAAATGTGTTGCTATTCTCAAAATCCGAAGAAGGAAAGGTCCCTTTTGAGCCGTCTTTATTTTGTTGTATTTGTTGTATTCTGCTCATAGAACAATGTTATGATGAGATAAAGTTTAGAAATTTGTTCTACATAATTCATATCAAAACAATAATTTTGGGCGGGACGAAGTTCACCGATTCAGCTAGTATTTCAATAAATGCCCAATGTAGGGAGCGAGCCACAAGCATATTCGGCGCACATAGTGGCATATGCAATTCACCACAAGTACAGGTCGGACTCGATTATCCGGGAACTCGATTAACCGGAGACTCGATTATCGATTATCCGGAATTTTAGACTCGATTATCCGGAGTATTTTATTTTTAATTTTCGGAAATTTTGAATAATTTGTATAATAATTCCATATTGAATAGCTAATATGGGTATCAAATGAAAGGGCTTGACTAGTAGAACACAGTTATTTATGAAAAATTCAAATCCAAAATGGCCGCCACAGCAAGATGGCGCCATATATATTTTTTCACAATCCCATCAATACGGGTTTTAAATGAATGGGCTTGACTGATAGAACACAGTAGATCATGAACAATACCAATCCAAGATGACCGCAGTTCCCAAATAAGCAATTTCTTTTTAATGGTTCCATTCAGTTTGCCTTGTTTGTATGTATGTTTGAGAGTCTTGTAGGGTTGCCCCACATTAATAGAAAATTGACCCCGTTCCTGTTGACCGATTGATCTGAAATTTGGAACATACATTTAATTTTACTGTCATTATAAAACTGCGTATTCCATGATCTTGGAAAATTCAATTTGGCCGCCGCTAAAAAATGGCTGAATAGCTTGACTTGGAAAATACACTACACTATAAACAGCATAAATTCGAAAAGGTCGCCGCCGGTCGTTCTACTAGTCAAGCCTTTTCATTTGATACCCACTTTGAAGCGGTTCTGAGAAAATATGTAATCCACCATTTTGTAGCGGCCGCCATCTTGGATTTTCATTTTCCATAGATAACTGTGTTCTACTGGTCAAGCCCTTCCATTCGATACCCATATTGATGGGATTTTGAGAAAATATGTCCATAATCCGCCATTTTGCAGCGACCGGCATCTTGGATTTTCAAGATCATGGAATACGCAGTTTTATAATTACACCAGAGGTAAAGATTTGTTTAAAATTTCAGATCAATCGGTCAAGAGGAAGAAGGTTCTATTAATGTGGTACAGCGCTACAGACAAAGTTACAATGTAACAAAGTCATAAACATACAAACGGGTCAACCTAGATAAAACCGTTTAATAAATAAGTGCAAATCATAATTATATTACGTTTACCGAGAGAAAATTCGTTTTTTATGACTGGATTATCCGGAGAATTCGATTATCCGGAGTGAAAAAAAATCAATACTGCGGATAATCGAGTCCGACCTGTAATTAGAATTGTCACGGAATTGTCTTTACACATTATGAGTGTAGCACAGTAAGATGAAAAACCTTTCGCATATAGTTTATAATATATCCAATCCTTGAAAAACTCACAAAGTTTGTAAGTTAATCTATGATACGTGTCGTGCAACTCTAGACTTTAGATCAGAAGAATGTATTACCTTCAGATGAATGAAGCTTCTTTTCATCAAAAATACAATCGAAAATAGCTAAAATTTGTTTGGTACCAACTCAATAGACTCATCATTTATGATTGAAAAGTCTGACTTTTTTCATTTTCTCGATCAATACTCGTGCTACATTGCTGCGATTTCACTACTAACGAAAGAAGCAGCGTTTGCTCGGTCCTTGCTAGTCCTATCATTGATAAAATTTTAGAATCGAAGTTTATTGTTTCAAAAACTTTAGTCAACTTATCAACAGACGCGAATGCGATGTAATTCGTCGTCGATGTAATTCTATACCGCAATGCATTTTCCCAACATGAACTATATCGATTCCCTAGCCAGTGTTAGAGTTACGCCCTGTGATTTACGAATGAATGGGAAATTAGAAACTCGTATTTCAATGCATTTTAAACATATTAGTTATTATAAATTTCTAAATTATCTATTTTGCAATAGATTAAGAGAGAGTGTCCAAATCCATTGCAATATAGATCGACATCTCGACAGTTTTTCAATTTGTACTTGCAATTTGTTTCCTTTAGACGCAATCCTACGTAAAAACGTATCGATGTTTCCTTCAGACATTCTCAATCCTTACAACTTGAACTTATACGGCAAAATGGAATTTAACGACGGTATAAGCGCACATGAAATTTTCACACTCACTGGGCTTTTGCATATATTTTTAATTTCATTTTTTATTTGTTGTAAAGATTCATGTACGACGTACATTTGAACCCTTAGATTGAACATGAGAAAGCAGGATATCACGCTACATATGAATGTCAAATAGAGATGACTTTAATAAATTAATTGAAGTCATCTCATCTGTTACATACATTTTGGTCAACCATGAATTGTAATTGCGAATGGAACACCCAAGCACGCGAGCTCAAGTCCAACCGAATTTAATGTTGTCTTTGAAAACCATTCCTGGAATAGACGAATCACCTTCGTATATGACGTCGTGATATCTCGAAAAACTCACGCACAATTTCCGACAGTTTTGTGTTCCCCAAAAAACTATAAACACAAAAAATAACCTACCGCTCGGCTAAACATCCGTGTAAATCTAGAACAATAAATTATTTGTTTTACGAATGCAGCAAGCAGCAGTAGCAGCAGCAGCATAAAACAGCGAAGAAAAATCCAGCGAACACCTATGCGCGCGGCAGACAAAAGGATGCGAATCGGAAACCGGATGCTCCGGTTGGGATGGGAGGGGAAAAACAGAGCGCGCCGAAGAAAAGCGTATGAATTATGGTCCACCGTTAAGTACACCTTTCATTTGGCCATAAATTTGCCCCGGGTGCCACTAAATCTTATCCTCGTTACTCATTGTTATCAGAAAACTATAACGATGAAAGAATTATTACACGCGAGAGGAGGAATCCCGGGCGCAAATACGTGTGAATTTAATTTCCAATTAACGGCTGTTTTTACCGATGCCTTAGCTTTAGTGGAATCGAAACGGGCCGATGGAAGTGTAACAACTTTCCCTTTTCCTTGCGAGGATGGCCCAAGAAACGCAGTGTCAACAGATGTTTGGATAGTGATAATTTATGTAGGTATAATTCAACAATTTTATTATTTATTACAGGTTAGTCCGATTTTGGAACCGATTTATTCGAAGAACCGTATGAATTATGCATCTGGACCCAGAGGTGCTCGCGCTCTGTGCGTTTGCTTTAGCGTCTGGAAGGGATTCAAATCTATGTAATTTGAGACAGTTTTTCTCCTCCGCTAAATACAGCCCTCCGAGCTTACCACTCCGAGGGAAACTGTTTTGACATTTAACCAGTTTTTGACATTTTCTCATTCTTAGCGTACGAATTAATCATGGGAAAGCGAAAATCACCGAATAGAATAGAGGAACGGCACCGTAATTACATAATTCAGGTTGAAACTTTAGACATCAATTAGTATTCGACGAAGTAGAATGAACAGGGTTGCGTAGAGCAGTAATTTGGAGGCAGAGAAGTGCATCGAAATTTCAAATTAAATTACGTAACACAACAAAGAGCCAACCCCATCCCCTAAATGTGAATTATGTATTCATGCAGACATTGTTGGTGCATTGCAATGCGATGGCAACAATCCACGCCTCGCTTGAGATAGCCGCTCAGGGAGGAATTGTCGAATCAGACTTTCAACGAGGGGTTCGTTGATCAATTTGAAAAATACAAAGAACTATTGAAATTTGAGGTTATGCTAACGAAGAACACCCTTCGGTAATCACAAAATCTCTTTTCGTCCATACAACCAGTTTCACGCGGTCGACCCACGTCTCCGCGGTACGGAAACCGCTCAAGATGTCCAATTTGAACTCCCCTTCCATCTATTGTCCTGTCTCACCTACAGTTCGGGGCTATCATATAGCATGCGGTATATGCGTGAATAGGTATATTTTTTCATTTTTACCGAAACAGGATACCATAGGAGGAGGTTGAAACGGGGAGGGAAGCGAGATGGAAAAGGTGAATGCGAAAAAAAATGAAATCAGAAGGGGTTGTTAAGAAAAGGAATATTCACACGAAACCAGAATCTCGAGCGCAGGATTAACCAGACGACGTCGCGACGGTGCAAGTCGCGTAATTCGAGATACGGAGGGGACTCTCTTGAGATATCATATGATTTTTATCGAATCCGCTGCAGGAAACTCCATTCCATAATCCGCCGAATGATTCGTTCCAGCTAACCAAAGTGGTCTCGAAACTGGACAGCGGAACTGGACATTGTCACGGACTGCGACGAAGATCTGCTTTGATAGGCGCATCGTTGCAGCAAACTGTTAGCGAGAAGTGCGCGAACAAGTTTGACCTGTTGTACCGGATGCCTAAAGTGCAGTTAAGGATCTCCTCGTTGCACACGATTTGCAGCAGTAGTACAGTCGAATATTTATGGGAAAATTTACCCATTTCGCTAACGAGATGCACAACGCTCGTTTTCCGTGAGAGCGCGATTCCACACCAAAGAGTGTCTTCGTAGCCAAATTTGTTGCGCGCATGCTTACTTAACGGGTGTTCAATAAAAAATGAGAATGATTTTAATACCTTTCTGTATAAAAAGTAAAGAGCGTAAATATCTTTCTCACCGAGCGAATTGCTCTCTGGGCTCCCTAGAAACGGGTTACTCGTTTCTTTTCGCTCGGGTGCTGTCCAGGGTTGCCATCTATTTTTTTGAAAAATCAGAGAGAATGTAAAAAAATCAGGAAAAATCAGGATAGCTCATATTGGGTTGTCCGGAAAGTTCGTACCCATTTTTGAAAAAACAATAGTATTATTTTTTGAATTTTATATGCACAGTGTTGTTTTGCAATCAATTCACGACGTTCTGAAATCTTTCAAGTAGCCTAACAATTCTAAACATTATCTAATCATGGAAGCTAATTTGTCCAGTTGCGAGCAGTATTTGTGGGAATGTATCGACTGGTTGCTTGGTAGAAGCTCACAATACAGAATTCCTCTCCAATACCACCTGAATCAGATCATAATTTTTTTTTGCAGGTGAAGACCGGGTTGGTCTGATTGTTTAAAATGATCTGTTTTCATCACCCGCCACGATTTGATTTTAAAAAATCCATGCATAGATGAAACGCACAAGTCCTAACGATTTAGGTAACCATGTTTCAACTGATGCACATGAACGGAGATTTTAGACATATGTAGTGTACCTGCAAATTCATTTGTCGTGTCTCACGGATCATTATTACAACGTCTTGCTTTATAAACGATTTAATATATATTCTTCAAGAAATGAAACAATTTTTAATAATAATTACAGTTTAATTCTTGTACATTGGATGTTATTTGCTGCAAACATGTAATGAAACCTATATCGCTTTTATTTAACTGTACATAATTTTTGGTCGCTAATATTCCTTTCATCTTTTCCGTTCCAATTATGTTTCTAATCTTCGTTTTATTGAGATTGAATTGCGAGAACCTTCGGGCGTATGATTCTTATAGATCATACTTCTTTCACGTCAAACTTAAAAAATGTCGACACTGTACCTTTGAAAATGCGAACAGATTAAGTATAATCGAAAGGAAGAGTAAGCATTTTATAAGCGCGTACCGGAAAGCTTTTTAATGCAGACTATTATGACAGTTCTCATACACAACCAGAAAAACTCCCAGTGTCTCCGCCCAGAGAGGTTTCTGAGCAGAGTTCCGAAGTGATGATGAGTAGAGATCCTGTCTACAGCGCCAAAAATGTCTCCGCCCAGGGAGGTATCTGAACGGAGCTCCAGACTAGTAGAGATGAGGATAGACTGGCTACCCGATGTAGTAGAGATGAGATGTGATCGAATATAATCAAGACGCTTGATGTATATTGATCGGTGGTTTATTTGCAACTGACCGAGCTCTGAACATTTCGTGCCCTATTTATATGATTGGCCCATAGTCCTTTGAATAGTCTATAGCAATTGTTTCTTTGGTCGGGTTCCTTCTCGAAAGTTCGCTATAAACAATTACGCGTTGTATAACGGGTTCGTTTCGATCCGTTCCCGTTCTATGACAATTGGGTTGTTATTGTTTATTTGTTGTGATTGTTTATACGTTGTTTTGTCATGCTGTTGTTTTGTGTTTTGTGATCCGTCGCTTGTGTGTACCCAAATAATTAGTGTTCTGATTAGATAATTGTTCCTGGTGTTGAGGTAAGTGAAAACAAATATCTTGTGTTATTAACATACTTATCGATACTGTTTTTCAGGTGCGGATCCAGGCCTGTTGATGCTGTTGCTGTTGATTTTATATAGTGTTTTAGTGCTTATATTTTTTTTATGTTGAGTGTCTTGTTTTGTTTTGTTTTGTCAGGATATCAGCGAGCGTGCCAAAAAGTCTGGGAAATCCTGAAAAATCAGAAAGGTTGGCATCTCTAGTGCTGTCAGTTCGACCAAAGATGGCGTCGAAGCAACAAGCATTCCGCGAGCGCGTTGTACGGTTCTTCAAAACGCGTGAAAGTCAAGGAAAAAAGCTCACAGTAGATCACTTTCGGGACGAAAATATGCCGGTGACTGTTTACCGGATCCTGGGATTCCGAAACGTCAAGCGGAAGACCGGTAGTGGCCGTCCGGCAAAGATCATAACAAAATAGAAGAAGGAATCTTTGAAAAAGCTGTTCGACAACAAGGACGGTACGAGTTTGCGTGACGCCGACCGAAAATTCCACTGCTCCCATTCCCACATACGCAGAACCCTCAAGCAAGAGGGCATCGTATGTTGGAAGAAGACTAGGTCCCCAGAGCACACGGACGAGCAGATAGCGACCTTGAAATCTCAGTGCCGGTGGATGACGAAGAATTATCATTCGTGCTAGACGACGAAAGTTATTTTCCGCAGTCAAAGTCCGACATTCCCGGCAATGACCGGTACTATACCAATACCAAGATGTCCACAATCCCCGGGGTGAAGTACAAATACAAGCATAAGTTTGAGAAGAAAGTAAATATTGCAATCTCCGTAAAAGGGATTTCTAAGCCCTGATTTAACCAGCCGAGAAGACTTGCCATCAACCAGATGGTGTACCAGGAGGATTGCCTGGAGAAGATTTTGGTTCCGTTCTTTCAGGAGCATCATTCTGATGGAAAGTACGTCTTCTGGCCTTCCCATTACGCCCAGAAGACGTTGGCGTATCTCGAGGAAAAACAGATACGGTACGTACCCGAGTAACTGAACCGACGGCTCCAGTGCCGTCTGAACGAGGATTTTTTCCGGCTCCCTCAGTGCCCTGGTGTTCAAGACGGCGGGCCACGGACACCAAGCAGCTGACCACGGGGATCCGGATTTGAATCCGGAAGACGGATGTCAGTTCCGTCCAGCAATTTTATGATAGCATCTCCATCAAGTTGCGCCGTACGGCTGAGCAAGGCGCCTGTGCCAACATTCATTGACTTTTTTTTCAAGAACAACTGTTATGTTTTTAATTAAGAAAAATACTGAATTGCTTGAATTTTTTGACGTAGAACTACGTCTTTCAGGAAAGGTGCCAAATCAGAGAACAGGTCACGTTTTTATGAAATAAAGTTAACGATAATAACTATTTTCACTGTGGACGAATTCTTATGATTTGCATACCAATCGAATCAGAAATTCTCTAAGATTTATTTTACATTACAATTCGCTAATCATTAAACAGTTTAAATTCATGAAAACTGGAAGAACTCCTTCTTTTCCCATACATTTGTTCTGCCGATTTGTGTAGTAACCCTATCCGTATTTCGTGTGCTTATAACTCGAACATTTCTTAACAGATCGGAAAGATGTTTGCATCAATTGATAGAAAATATATTTCTACGCGTCTATCAAAATTGAGGGGCTTAGAATGAAAGGGGTGTAAGTGATTTGATCGATTTCTCTACATCGACTCTCTCTTTTGGTCATAGCTCAGCTGCAAATACATTCCGAACTGTATTTGGCAATGTGGAAGATAGGTCAGAACCTCATCTATCGGACTCTATAGCAAACTTAAATTGGAACGTTTTTGCAGTTGAGTTATTAACTAAAGAAAAAGTTGCTGAAGAGAAATCGATCATGTCACTTACACCCCTTGCATTCTAAGACCCTCAATTAATAAAATATTATTTTTCATTAGATGAACAATTGAATAACTGTAAAATGTTAAGCGTTATCTAATCGCTTTAACTGTCAAGTTTTTATTGGCCGTAAATCGGCTTTCCCCTACACAGACTTCAAAATCGATGTACCTGTGGAAATCCGCTCTGAAAATATACATGCATGTTCCCATCGAGCTGTGTTTCCCTAACACGGACTTCAAAATCAATGTGCCTGGGGGAATCCGCTTTGCAAATACATGCAAGTCAGGAGTATTTTTTTGGTGTTGAGTACTTTTATACTCGCTCATCGTTGTCCGGAATATCCTAAAACGTACTTTTAAACGGAGAAGTCTGGGAAAATCGTCATTTCAGATACTAGAGGTGAATGAACTTTCGCGGTTCGAAAACTACGTAAACATGAGATGTGCAATAATTTCAGAGAGAAATGTAAAATAGAATGATCGTTTCACAATTCTTCCGTTCACATATATTGGTAGTCCGAGGCATCATATCAATCGTAAAAAGACATTCATCAAATTTATTTGTAATGAAGAACATAATCTATTACAAAAATTTCGATGCATTCTAAAATAATATTCGAAGTGGTAAACAAGTGGATTGCATAATATAATTGCGTAGTTCTACGTCGAAAATATGCGGTCGAGTCCTAGATAGAGATGTCTAAATTTTTCGTTTATTCGATTCATTCGAATAATTGTGTTTCGGTATTCGATTAATCGAGCGAATATTTTTTTCTTGTAATAATAATGAACAGACATTACATAATAAAGAAGATTACGATATTATAATTTTAAAAGTAACATTAAATATAATTATAAAATAAACAAGGCGTAAAATCATGGTTTTTGAGTGAAATGATATTTCAGTATATTGATAAATTAACCATTTCATGATTTTTTGTATCACGTTGTCTGTCGGGTTGTCGATGTTAGATGATCGCTGTTGGAAAAAAAAACCATAGTCTAACTCTTGACCTAAAATGTATTAACTTTGAAAATGGTTCCTTTTTCATTAATCGCGATTACTGTGATAACTATTCGATGTATTCGTATTTTGATTTTTCATTATTCGATACCAAATTACTCGATACGAGGGTCACTATTTATATTTCGGAAATTGGCAACACTGATGTCATGTGAGTCCATCTGACGGTTCCATCGTAAAGTTTGACATTTTTGACGATATACGTACTCAGAACATTTTGTCATACGGACGCTATTTGTTTATTTTATATTTAGTTGAAAGTTTGGTCTCGGCAAAAAAATGGAACTGAATCGTGAACATTTTCGTGCGATGATTTTTTACGACTTTCGACGTGGATTATCACAACAAGAGTGCGTCAATCAACTTAATTTGACTTTTGGCGATGAAGCTCCATCAAAAACCACTGTGTATCGCTGGTATAATGAATTCAATCGTGGTCGTAGTTCGCTGTCCGACGAGTTTCGTGAAGGTCGTCCAAAATCGACTGTAGTGCCAGAAAACATCGATGCTGTGCACGAAATGATTAAGCAAGATCGTCATGGAACCTATTGTGAGATTGAGGCATCCCTAAGCATTAGTTCCACCAGCATATATGCGATTTTACATGAACACTTAGTTGTGCGAAAATTATGTTCACGTTGGATCCCACATAATTTGACAATCGCTCAAAAAAAGGCTCGTGTCGATTGGAATAAATGCTTTGAAAATTGGTTTAATCGCATGCAAAAGTGTATCGATCATTGTGGCGAGTACTTTGAAAAACAATAAAAATATATTCGCAGCTTAACTATTTGTTTTTGTTCCTATTCCCGAAATATAAATAGTGACCCTCGTACAACCTCTTACAATTTTTGACAATCAAAGTGCTGGTTGTGTTCATGCTACCGTTTCCTTCCACCTGTCGAATTATACCAAAGTTTTTTTACGTTAGTTACATACGGTTCAATAATAAAAGAAAATGACATTATAAAAAATCCAAGTTGAGCCGTACTTTTTGAGATAAAGGGGTGGTCCAAATCACCCCGTATGTCCAACTCACCCCATGTTACCCTACTGGGTTTCATACGCCGCCACGCGTACGAGTTCAGCGATAACCATGTTCTGAAAATCATGTACTGTTCGTTGATCCGTAGCATTCTTGGGTACGCTGCTCATGTCTGGTCTCCCTTCTACGTAGTTCACAACCCGAGGATTCAGCGGGTGCAGAAAAAGTTTATTATGTGCACCCGTGGCCGAGTGGTTAGCGTCCCACACTATCATGCCGAGTGTTCGGGTTCGATTCCCGTTCTGGCCGGGGGATTTTTCGTCAAAGAAAATTCTTCCGGCTTGCACTGTGGTCACGCGTATTCTAGAGCTTGCCACTCCAGAGTACATTTAAGGCGTGTTATTCGGCATCGAAATCTCAACCAAGTATTAATGAATGACGCTAGTTAATGAACACGTTGAGACGGCAAAAGTTCCACAGGGAACGTTAACGCCATTAAAGAAGAAGAAGAAGAAAAAGTTTATCCGTTTTGCACTAAGACAGCTACCATGGAACGTCCCACTAAATCTCCTCCTCATGCCGACCGATGCCAGCTCATAGGACTGGATACACTATCTGCCAGGCATACAACAATACAAAGAATGTTCATTTTCGATGTACTGCAAGGAAATATCGGCTGCCCTGAGCTTCTAGCTCAGGTTTCTCTAAATATTCCTAATCGACTCATGAGGAATTCACCTCTACTATCGGTTCCATTCCATAGGACAAATTACGGCTACAACAACCCGCTAGATTCATGTATTCGTCTGTTCAATGTTGTATGTGATTTTTTCGATTTCAACTTGACGAAGAATGCCTTTAAAAACAGAATTAACAATTACATCTTCTTTATAAGTAAATAATTCAGTCTGTACGAATAGAAGACGGTGTTGCAATAAATAAATAAATAAAACGCTCGCAAGGTCACATAGATATTTACAGTAATCGATTGAAAAAAAGTTTTCGCATCTGTTGTAATGCAAAAAAAAAGAAACACACTATTCAATAGCTGAAAACGTTCAAGCATAATCTAAATGAAAAATTCTCGTTCTATTTGACCCCATCGTAGTTTGTACTCCCCTAGCATGACCATAAAAAACGAGCACCTAACGTAGAGACAAGGTACAACGTCACTAGATTTAAAGTCTCCGATAAAAAAAAAGAAAAAGAAGAAGAAGAAGAAGATACAACTTTTACATACCAACGCATATCAATAATTATTACCAATACATCGCGTCCCAAACGTTTGTACACGCAACACATGCTCAATGCATTAAATTCTCAAAGGAAATTAAAACATTAGTAAAAAAAAACATTTTAAACTTAACATATTAAGGACCGCTCACGAGTTTTCTCGTATTTCGCGTTTCGTCTGTTACGGATGGATCACGAAATAACCCGTGTTTTCTGCACTTGATGGTTAAATCCTTGGTCTGTCAAGAATGTAACAAGGCCTACCGATGGCTCGCTTCGTCTCATCCACACCGAAGGAAACTATCTCATTCGGGGAATCCGAACAAATGAAGCGTACAAGTTTGCCTCAAAACGTGAGGTCCCAGATGTCTCACAGATTTTTTTGCGGTCCTTAATATGTTAATAATTTATTTGTGTTAAAAATAATGGATTTTGGGCCTGCAAACTACATCATTGATTTTTTGGCGTAGGACTACGTCTTTCATTAAATGTGCCAAATCAGAAAACAGGTTCATTTCTTATGATAACTATTTCTGCTACGAACTGATGTTAACGATTTGCATACCAGTCGAATCAGAAATTTTCTAAGATTTGTTCGATATGCTATACATTACAATCCCATAGTATTTTGTATATTGTTTAAATTGATGAAAATTGGAAGCATTCCCATTCCCCCATACATTTGTTCTGTCCATTTGTGTGCTTTCCCGAACAGACCTGTCAATAACGGGAAATTTATGCAGCTGCTAGAATAGAAACATCGAAGGGGGATAGCGAAAAGAGAATATCTACGAAGTAACCTGACCCTTGCATAGTAAGTAAGCTGTCGCTAGCGTAAAAGTACTACCACTCCTCTGAGAAAAATTCTTAGAATCTTTCTGTGTCCTACACAACAAAGGTCGCTTATGCTGCTCGTTTTGTGTTTTAGGTTTCCCTCGAGCTGTGAACGCTAGCGAATATTTCACTTAAAGTGCATCTTTAAGTGAAATATTATATTGCAACTAACACAACCATCCGAGCCATGGCATGTATCTTGCTTGTTTTCGTTGCGCAAAACTTAGAACTTGTTCATTTCCTGTACATGTGAATAGCACACCTTCGATACTTTTAGTTACCATTCGTATTTGCTCTCGTGTGCATCGGTTCTGTTCGGATGCAACAAGTTAGACGCGTGTTTGATTCTTGTTAAATGGGGATGCACGGAAGATGCCTCTCGTTAAATACTCAGTGCAATGCGTGCATTTATATAAAGAAAAAAATTGCGACATATGACCAATTAGTGTAACCACGCTAGCTATTAAACCTTCTCAGAGGTCCCGGAGGCCCTTTTTACTAAAGAGATGTTTATGAAATTTCGACGTATTCGCAAATAATATCCGAAAGGATTAACCATCAAATAAAAAAAATTACGTTGTCCTACGTCCCAAGCGATCGTGTCTCGGATACAACCCCTCTATTTTTTTCTATTAATTGAAAAAATAAATCACTTCCGATACGCATAGTCCCGTTCTGAATCATATTTCGGACGCTTAAGGCATATGATGCAGAAAACAGATCTAAACTTTATGCACAGGTATTATTTGGTTGATATTTTTAATAAATTTGTTCAATATGCTTTGAAGCTTTCTGCTTTGGTATCTATTTGATTGAAAACATGAAAAAATCATCGAATAAAATGCTTTTCAAATGAAGCGAATAAGAATCAAACTTCGGACACTAAATCAAATTTCGGACGGATTGAATTCAAATTTCGGACACTTTATTTTGTAATTTTTTGGACGAAAATTACATTACACTTGATTATATTTTCTAGTCAACTGCGAAACACTTACCAAGCAATCACAGTAAGCTGTTAACGATTATGAGAACTAATGAAACACGGGAGAAATCTAAATATTTATAACCGGGTAAATTCTACGTGCTCACGCTAAGCAAACGTCAAACACAAACGATAATGAGTAGTGTTGTCAGATTTCTGCCGATTATGTTATAATTCAAATGTAGTTCTTATGTGAAATGATAGTGAAACCAAGGGATTACTCTAAAGAAGCAATTGTGATATTAAATTTATAGTTATATCATCAGTGCATTGAGCATTTCAAGATATTAGAACGAAGTGTCCGAAATATGATGTTGTCCTAATATGATTCAGAACGGTAGGTTGGTGGAAGCTTCCAACAAGCATGCTATCAGTACCTAGTATAGTCATAAATACTGGAACATGAGTAAACGTACTCCACACGCAAACAGTGATAGACGTATCTAATCCTTCTCTTTGGGGATTTGACAGTTGTTACTTCTAGTTCATTATTGCGCAATAAATTTTGTAATATCTGTTGTTTACAATCATTGACATCTACTAAACAAAAGCCTTAAGCATTGCACAAACGAAACGCCAAGAACAAAATTTGATTACTGATGAGAAAATTTTCACAATCGAAGAATCTTTTGATAAACAAAACGATCGCGTATATGCTCATCACGAGAAGCGTCCGAGCTTACCCCGAGAGTCAAAAAAGGCATCTGTAATGGTTTGGTAGGAAGTTTGGTAGTCGTAATCGATATACATTTTTTGCGAAGAAGGGGTGAAAACATCGGCCAAAGCGTATCAATCGGACATCTTGGAAGGCATTGTGAATCTTCTTAACCAAACAATGTTCACTAACAAGCCTTGGACCTTTCAGCAAGACTCTGCACCAGCACACAAGGCAAAAGCAACCCAAACGTGGCTCAAAAACAATGTTCCGGATTTCATATCAACAGAAGATTGGCCAGCTAGTAGCCCAGACCTGAACCCACTCGATTTCTAGTCATGAGTATTAGAGGCTATGGTTTGTTCTACTCGTCACCCGGATATTGAGTCTCTCAAGCACGCCCTCACCCGTGAAGGGGGCAATTTTCCTATGAAAGTAGTGCGTGCTGCAATCGATGAATGGCCAGATCGTCTCCACCTATGCTGGAAGGCAAATGGAGATCATTTCGAATAACATGTTTGTGTAATTTGTAGCTGTTGAATAACTGGATAAAACATTGCAAGAAATTTTATAGAAAGATGATTTGAGCTGATTTTGTGGCCAATATTCCGTTTACCAGAATTTATGACTATACTAGGTATATCTCAATGTTATGGTTCGAAAAGTTCAAAAAATGTAATTTTGATGTGACGTACGAGAAACGAATGAACGAGAAGACCACCAAAAGTGTTTGAAGACGCCGAATTGCGAACATAATTGGACGAAGAACATGACCAAACTCAACAACAATTCGCAGATCAATCAGATGTTGAATAATCAACCGTTTCAACATTCAAAAGTCATGGGAAATATCTTGAAGGTTGGAAAATGGGTTCCATATTATTTGAGCGACAATCGACAAGAATATCTAAAAAGTATTTGCGAAAGTTTGCTCGCCAGGTTTGGAATCCGTATATGGTCGTACATGAAGAACACATAGAGACAGTCCACAAACAGTTTCTCCTACTTGCACTCCGTAAGTTGAACTGGACATCATTTCCACTTCCTTCATATGAAGAACGCTGCATGCTCATAAACATCCAAGCACTAAAGGAACGCCGTAAATTTGCAATGCTTTCTTTGGTTAATGATTTAATTTCGCAACGAGTACAATCAGCTGAGTTACTAGAAAAATTAAATTTCTATGTACCTGGGCGTCAACTAAGAACACGCAATTTGTTTCTAACCAAAACATGCAGAACAAATTATACAAACAACGCTCCTATCAATCGCATGATGCGTATATTCAATCAGCACTGCGAATAAATTGACACAACAATGAATAAAAAACAGCTAAAAAGAAACATGTACCGTAGGAATAATATTTAAAGAAAACATTGTAACATCTATATATATATATATATATATATATATATATATATATATATATATATATATATATATATATATATATATATATATATATATATATATATATATATATATATATATATATATATATATATATATATATATATATATATATATATATATATATATATATATATATATATATATATATATATATATATATATATCCGATCCGATCCGAACCGATCAACATGAAAATTGGTATGTAGGGGTTTTTGGGGCCGGGGAAGGTTTTCGTGATAGTTTCAGACCTCTCCCCCTCTCTAAGAGGGGGCTGCCATACAAATTAAACACAAAATTCTACATTATTCGGGAATTAATCAAGCAAATGAAACAAAATTTGGCATATGGAGGTTTTAGGGTACAATAAATGATTCTATGGTGGTTAGACTGTCCACCCCCCTCTCTAAAGGGGGCTGCCATACAAATGAAACACAAATTTCTGAATTACTCGAGAATTAATCAAGCAAACGAAACCAAATTTGGCATGTGGAGGTTTTAGGATGCAATAAATGTTTCTATGATGATTAGACTCTCCACTCCCCTCTATAATGGGGGCTGCCATACAAATGAAACACAAATTTCTGAATTACTCGAGAATTAATCAAGCGAACGAAACCAAATTTGGCATATGGAGGTTTTAGGATGCAATAAATGTTTCTATGGTGGTTAGACACTCCTCCCGCTCTCTAAGGGTGGGCTGCCATACAAATAAAACACAAATTTCTGCATAATTCGAGAACTAATTAAGCACAATTTGGGATGTGAGGGTTTTTGGGAATGTTTCTATGATGCTATGACACCCCTCCAAATATGACAATTGAAAATTTTCGGAAAACTCTGAAGGAAAAAGGGAAAATTCGGAAAATTAAATTCCCATATGTTCTACAATTTCATAGGGGCAAGTGCTGTTAGTCCATTTGATGTTTGTGCTAGCGAAATTGATCTTTGTTCAAACTGGAAATGGATTTTATTGTGATGAAACGCACTCCTATATTTTCTTCTATCTATGCCAAAAAAAGAATCGCCGGATGTGTTGATAAGACAGAACTCGAGGAAGGAATTGTCCGATTTAATGTATTCCATGTAACGGATAAACATGTTATTTGCAAGTGGTTGAAAAATCTTGAACGAGAATTGTGTCTGAAAATAATCTGATATTATAATGATGCCTTTTGTTAGAAATACTAGGAATTTTATAGTAAAAGGTAAATTCAACGGGGTCGATTAAAAGATCAATCACTGAACAGTTCTGCGATTGGACCCATGAACTTGCTCATAGTAAGAAAACGTTTGTTTGAAGGTAATCTGTATCTTGCGACACTCTATATGTTTTTATAGATGAGATGATTTAGAATTGAACAAGAAGTTATCATTTAGCTCTGATACCTCAGGATAACCCATTCATTGTCATTAAGAAATTCTAATACAGCACACATTTTAAAGGCCTTTGAGAACATGCTATGCTATACAATTAAATTATATTTACAACAGTATTTTCTCTACATTATAGTAATGACGCATATTTGCTTTTTTCATGACGGCTTACCCCACATATCTCATCCACCCACAAATACAGTCCGCTTTCAGCAGACGTGCCACATTCATTACATTCATTGAGGTGCATTCCCATTTTCACCTATTTCTCATCGAGCCTTGCGATGCAACCAACCATCCATCAGTTAGTGCCGTGAAACAAAAGCCCACCATGCTGGCTGGATGTGGAACTGAAAATACAAACACTAGCAAAAAAAATAGAAAATAAAAATTGCGCGAAGCAAAAACAACAAAAAAAATCTCACTTTGCATTTGCCGGAATGTATGCGGAATAATTTCGCTTTTCTCATTAACTTAAAAACATTTTAAACGTTTATTTTTGTCTTCAGCTCACGGTGCCCTTCACCAAACCGCTCGCACCCGCTACCTGTCGACCCACCCACCTAGTCTTGTTCGTTCGGAAATTGCATTCATAGAATGCACTGAACACTGAAAATAATATAGCCGCTCTATAGGCTAGAAAGCGAGAGAGAAAAAAACATTTACAGTGCGGTAATAATAACTGTAATGAGCGCTGATATCCTGTCGCTGCATTTCTCCACCCACCCTCAAAGGGAAGAATGGGTGGTAAAACATACGCCACCAATAGCGCCGGGGAGAAAAGCTTTTCGCACATTTTCGCATGAAATGCCTAATTTGTGCTGGCATGCTGCGAAAATAATTCCAATAATGAGCGGAAGCCAGAGTGCGAATGAAGGTACATAAATTGTGAGTGAATCGCTTCCACGGGGGTGAAAGTATGAATCTGTGAGACGTTTAAGGTTATGACGCGTATGAATATATTTCGGTTCTGCTGTTTGTCGTCATAATTTTGGAGAAGCCGTATGTGTTGTCTTATGTTGAGCGTAGATTGGCGCAGATTTGCGATGCTCATAGAACTTTTGCCATCATTTTGATGTGCGGTTATTTATGGAAGATTCTTGCAAAAGTTTGCTGCACATTGTTTAAAAAACTTTAAAATAGATTCATTAGAAAGCCAAACCCTTATAAAAAGTATCCGAAATTTTTGGTTCAATTTTTGAATGTAATTTTTTGAAAAACAGTTTAAGTCATGTATATAGAGAAGGTATTCCCTTGGATCACGGGAATGGCACTGTCTACCGAAATTCCATTAGTTTCAAATGAA
This sequence comes from Toxorhynchites rutilus septentrionalis, assembly GCF_029784135.1. Lineage (NCBI taxonomy): Eukaryota > Metazoa > Arthropoda > Insecta > Diptera > Culicidae > Toxorhynchites > Toxorhynchites rutilus. Next base: position 158,635,565 of record NC_073746.1, read on the forward strand.
ACGTGTCACTCTGATACCATTTATCCGGATAGAACATTTATCTGAATGTTAAATAACCCCGAACCAGAAAGAACAAAATATTCCAAAAAGATTATAACGCTTGTTAATTTAAATATTGTTGTTGTTCAATTAATCAATTGAAATTAGTTGAACACCACGTGAAAGAGAAGCTCATTTGTCAAAGAAGAAATTATTTTCAGAAATCGTTGAATTTTGATATTGACATTCTGTAGAACTTGTACCGGGAATTTGTAATTCAAATCTTCCAGTTGTCAATTTTCATTTTTTTAGAATTGTTACTACTGTCCAGGGTCTAACAGTTCCGAAGATGAAAAATGAAAATCGACTCTTCTCTCATTCGCTTCGCTTCGATTAAGACTACTTCGGTATTCACCGTCAACATGATTTGATTTGACTTGAAATAAATTGATGAGCGTTGAGAGCGAGGATGACTGATAAACTATTCTATCAAATGGTTATTCTGATTGACGTGAATACAAATCTGCTTCTTCATTCAACCTGACTTCAATCTACCACATACTTCTCCCCCTGACATGAATCTCGTTTGCCCGCGTACACAATTTTATTTTAACGTCCATATAAAGTGAAACGAAAACTTGATTTCTGATGCAAAAAGTAGTTCCACCATTAATGGACAGCTCCATTGTTTGCCCTCCTTGCATACATACGTAATACTCGTGCATGAGAAAGAGAGACGAATACAGTCTGAGGGGAGTCATTTCAATCGCGTTGACTGCATTGAGTTTCGTTTGATAGTTTAGGGGAGCGTCAAATATAGCAATTGATTTTAGGCAGAATAAACACGTTTTTAAAATGAAAATTATGAATGAAATTTATCTTCTCCGTATCAAATTAGTATTCTATTTAATTGAAAAACAGTTTTTTTTTGCAGGTGATGAAGAAATCCCCCGAAAATTGTTTTCAAAGACAACTTTATATTATAATGAAAAGTTGCAGTGAAAAAGTTGGAATTGTATAGACAAATGGTTAAATAAGAATCAGGAATACGTGTTTCAAGTAATAAAATAACATTATAAGAAAGTTTTCATTCAAATTCTAACTTTTTAAAACAAGCTTCGTGTCTTCTAACTTGATAGAGATTAGATTAACTCGATAGAGAAAGTCGCCACCAGACGCCGACACCGTTCCACTGCCATTGCGAATATGCAATTAAGTCCATTCGACGGGGAAGAATGAAATGAGATAGTCGAGGCGTAGAGGGAGATAGCAACTGTTCTTTTTTTATCCCTTTTGTTTATTTTAGGCTCATTAGCATTTTAGCTGTAACAGAGCCGAATTTTAATCGTGTACATGTCACATATTTATCATATCTATAATTAGCACATTACACAGTTGCCATTTTTCGGCGTTAGAATATTCCCTTCTATACCATTGCAAATGGTACATATTCACACAGTAGCCATTTAGGCGAAAGAGTTTTCTATCTGTTCTTCCATTATCCACAGTTAAGACTGGACAGCGGAGACAGTTGTTGATCCATTGTTGAGTTATTTATAGAACAGCAGCCCGATATTTCTGCAGAGCAGAGCAGTTGTATGGATGAATCGATCTTATTTCGACCGTGGATCGATCTCCATCGCTGATGATTGTTGCGTGGACGTAGTTATTCTGTAACAATACAAAGATGGTCAATGGGGGCCCTGAGTTTTGAACTCACGATCGATCGCTTACTAAGCGAATGCGCAACCAATGTGGCTACGGAGACCCCCATAGCAACTGTTGACGAAGGAACTGGAAGAAACAGGAACTCATTTCCAATTGAATCCGAAGGCGGATTTCTTCATAGTTCCCCGACTATCCTCAGTTGAATACGACTTTGCCAAGCCTTGCTAGTGTCAGTGGTCTTGATTTCAATTTCGAGGGCGACACTTAGTTTGTTCTACAAAAATCAACAAAATAAAAGAATTGGTGCTCGGAAATCGTCTTTTTAGTAGAAAGAGAACGAAAGAGAACTAGCCCGCGAATTGAATATCTCTCACGAGAACGTTTGTCATGTTTTTGTTTTGGCCATGAAATATGTCGCAGCACGTCTAGTGCCCAGAGAACTCAATTTCTTCAAAATTTTCATCACAATCAAGTGGCTGAAGACATGCTTGAACGATCAAATTCTGATCCCAAGTTCATTCGGCGCATAATTGCTGACGACGAGACATGCAAACGAGTCAATGAGTCAAAGTCGATCAAAAATGACAGTTATCTTCGATATTCATGGTGTTTTCCATTTAGAATTCCTTCCGAAGAGTCAGGTCAATAAAGAGTTATGAGGCGTTTGAGAGATAAAATTCGTCGCGAACAGCCATCGATTTCAAAAAGTACCCGATAGGTATTCAGGCCATCTGCATACCCCAAACAGTTACAGCTAAAAAGACTGCAAACGTCGTTGACAAAAATGTGGTGCTAATGGAAAATGAGTAGACCTAAGTGGCTGCTAGAAGGGATGTTGAATGTGGCATGGCTCCATTGAACGATTTGTTAATTAAGAGAGTGTTCATTTAGTGATCCAATCCGGCAGAACTATGCCTTTCATTTTATCTACAGTCGCCTATCTTTGTCATAGGCTTGAAAAAAATTCATATAAACCGTGAAAAAAAAAAATAAAAAGGTAATAATGTCATGGGAAGGGAAGCGACAACGATGAGGCGCACTGTTTTAATAGTAATGGTGGAAGGTGGGTCCTGCGTCTTTCGAATATATCCACAGATGAAAGCGCCGTCAGAAAATCACTACATCCAAAACTAGATTTTAAGACACGTTTTGGAATCCCGATTTATTACATTAAATGAACTTAAAAATAACAGAAAATTTGCATAATGTTATATCATTTGTATAATATATATGCTATAGCAATATGAGCGCTCACAAGATGTGAGCGAAACAAGAAACACATTGCAAATGAGCACACATCAAAGCTTTTCGCATGCTTTACCTCATACACGACCCAGATCGAAAATGATATAGGTTCAACTCTAAGCTCTCCTTTTCATTCTTCAAAAACACATTCCAACTTCATTTTATAATGTGGTGTAATATTATCACGCATTTGTGCAACAGCACCAGATGCTATATGGATAGCGTGGTCGTGTAAAATAGTCTTGCATTCCAGCCCGCCTTGGTTCGATCTCCGCTTGACATTGTTTGGACCTTTTTCTGGGTACAATCCCAAGCAGACGTTCAGTCTGAGAAAAAGAGATATCTGCTCCCACACATACAAACATTTAAAAGCTTTTGAAAAATATGCTTTTATTTGTTCATTTCACCGTTCAGCACACGAAATAACATTGTTTCTGCCGTAGATGATGTTTTCTGTCAACGCTAGTTTGGGTGTGCTTTCCGCGCTCTGGAGAGCTAGCTTGTTTGCGGATATTTCGAAGTCTGTTGCTATTTGCTTCTAATCACTAGAGACATTTCTGGTGCTTTTGCGATTTTATCTCCAGTAGTACCTTTTCAGCTATCTGAGCTTTACCGACTTCGTACACCCAAACTAGCGTTGGCAGAAAACATGTCATCTTTGGCAGAAAAGATGCCATTTCCTGTGCATGGGAGTCAAATGCTCAAATAATGAGCTATTTTAAAAGCTTAAAAATGGTTTGTATGTATGCGAGCAGACATCTCTTTCTGTTTTCTTTTCTCTTTTCATTTGGGATTGTGCAAAAAAAAGCCCATACGACGTCAATAGGGATCGAACCAAGTCCGGCTGGAATGCGAAGTTACTTTACACGACCACGCTATCCATATAGCTGCCAGCGCTATTATGAAGGAGTGTGTTAATATTACATCTCATCATAAAATGAAGTTGGAAGGTGTTTTCTAAGACGATAAAGAAGAACATGAACGAGAATATATCTTTCTCTGTCTGGGTCGTGTATTTGGCAAACTATACGATTAGCTTTCATATGCTTTCATTTAAATGTGTCTTCTGTTTCGCTCCCTCATATTGGCTCAAGCATATATATTATACAAATGATATACATGTATTGGGGAGTAGAATATTTTATGTTATTTTTCAGCTCATTTAATGTAATAAATCGGGATGTCAGAACATGTGCTAAAAATTAACTCTGGGTGTAGAAACGGTAAGCAGCAGTGTTTTCTGGTCAGTCAGACAGAAGGAGTGCAGTAGTCCACAGTAGCCAAGGCTCCATCTAACATCGCGAGGTCACATCTTTTGTAATCATAATAAAAGGCGTTGTATTGTTCTTCATTCGAAGGGGAAGGAGCGGTCACATGTTAAAACAATATTCTGTATTCAATAGTTTTATTTATGTGCCTATTTCATTGAACTGTAAATCCTATTAAACTTGAACAAAATAAACGTCACCCAGATATGGCCACCCCCAGTAAGTAAACCCGTCTCCCATATATAGGTGACATTTATCTTGTTCGAGTTGGCATGGATATGTTCGAGAAAATCAATAGAATAGGCACATAAGTAAAACAATGGGATATACTGAATAATCATTAAACTAAAAACATAAAAATATATTTGTTATACTATACCTTATATGAATATACATTCTGGGTGGCTAGAACTTCCGGACCCCCAAGATGTAAACCCGTCGCTCATATATAGGTGACGCGGTGACGAACGTGTTAAATGCTAATGCTAACGCCTTCAGTATTATCTGATGTGGAAAGTCATTGAGCAATCAAGCCTTTTCAGGTAAAAGTCTAGCTGTAAGCCCAAATCATATTTATTTTGTTTTATATAATCTGATTAGTAGGCTCCAGACGTGTCAGTGTCGAAGATCAACATTCAACATAGCCAACAACATAATGATCCAATTTCGCAACGAGTACAATCAGTTGAATTACTAGATAAAATAAATTTCTATGTACCTGGGCGTCAACTAAGGACACGCAATTCGTTTCTAACCAAAACATCCAGAACAAATTATGCAAACAACGCTCCTGTCAATCGCATGATGCGTATAGTAATGCATCGAAATCCGGACGCTTAAGCGCTTACGATAATAACTTCGACTACTAAAAAATATTGACATATAGAATCAAAAGGTCTTCATCTAAATTATGAATAACAGAATTCAACAAAATCATGTTATCTTTGTCCAAAATTTGAAATTTCTTTCATCGTGTCGTGATTTTAAATCCGAACACTTTTTTAATCATGCTTTGAAATCCTGACATTTTTGCTTTTAAATCCGGACACGTGTTTTCTTTTCAACTCTTTGAGAGAAATTATTTATTAATTATTGTAGAACTTATAAACGGGTGCGTCATAATTAGCGGGACTAAATGGAAAAACGTTTGGTACAAAAGTTTTTTTAACTATTCAATTACTTATTATATTTTCACAAGATGAGCACTACAAGATGGTGCCATAATATATATTTTCAAAATCCTATCAATATGGGTATCAAAAGAAAGAGCTTGATTAGCAGAATACAGTAAATTATGAAAAATGTAAATACAAGATGGCGGCCGCTACATAATGGCGGATTGCATATTCTCTCAGAACCCTATCAATATGAGTATCAAACGGAAGGGTCAATAGTAGAACAAGTTATTTATGAAAAATGCAAATTCAAAATTTTAAAGAAATTGTTGAATGGTTTCATTGTAGAAGAAAATGGTCATGATACAGATAATGTACTGAAAGCTAAAAAATAAAATAAGTAAAAAACACTTTTTTGAGTTCAACGGTTTCATTATGATTAAACATAATAATAACACAGATGATGTACTAAAAGCTAGAAAATAATTAGGCAAGTAGCAGTTAGTAGTTATCACACCCCTTCCTTCATTAATGTAGGGCATTGATGAGACTAAAATAAAATCGTGGGGCATGTAATGAAACAACTAACTGTAGATAATAGATATCTGATGTGGCCCATTTTGGATTTCCATTTTTCATAAATAACTGTCTTCTAATAGTCAAGCCATGCCATGGTTTTGGCATAATATTGAATGTAATGAAAAAGTGTACGGATAAAAAAGCGTCCGGATAGAGATGTCTAAATTTTTCGTTTATTCCATTATCGATTAGTCGTCGGATCATTTTTAAATATTCGATTCATTCGAATAATTGTGTTTCGGTATTCGATTAATCGAGCGAATATTTTTTTCTTGTAATAATAATGAACAGACATTACATAATAAAGAAGATTACGATATTATAATTTTAAAAGTAACATTAAATATAATTGTAAAATAAACAAGGCGTAGAATCATGGTTTTTGAGTGAAATGATATTTCAGTATATTGATAAATTTACCATTTCATGATTTTTTGTCTGTCGGGTTGTCGATGTTAGATGATCGCTGTTGGAAAAAAAACCATAGCCTAACTCTTGACCTAAAAATGTATTAACTTTGAAAATGGTTCCTTTTTCATTAATCGCGATTACTGTGATAACTATTCGATGTATTCATATTTTGATTTGTCATTATTCGATACCAAATTACTCGATTATAATTGCAGATATTCGATTATTTGAATTAATCGAACGATTAACCGACGTCTCTACGTCCGGATTCAGAAGCATCAATGTATATACAATCAGCACTGCGCATCAATGTATATACAATCAGCAATTGACACAACAATGAAAAAAAAACATGTACCGTAGGAATAATATTTTACTTAAGAAAACATTGTAACATTAGTATATAAGTATGTAGTCTACATTTGTTTGACGAAAAATGAATAAATAAATAAATAGATCCACGGAAAATAAGCGAAAAAACAACCACCATATAAATTTTAACATAATATTCAACCATATTATTACATCAAAGACTACAATCAATGACTAATGAAAAAAATTCAGTTCCGAATTGGACTACTTTGACATTACGAATTAAGCAATTGGAATTTTGGAAGCCAAATGCATTATACGTGAAAATAATTCAATATTCCACTCAACACAAATGAACCCAGCTCCACAAATTTAAACCCACGCCGAGTGCCAACAGCATCAGCATCGTGCCTGTATCTCAGCTTCAAAACAAAATCTGCCGCCGGCAATTCCACATTTCCATGTCCTATTCCTGCCCCAGTTAGCACTTCATTAGCAGTATGCTACCAGTAGCATAATCCCGCACCGAGGCCTCCCCCACTCCATGAATTGCGAGACCACCGGACAGAAACCGTGTCCGACTTTTTTCAACTTTTAAGGGCAGAACAGAAAGTAACGTTCGAGGAACAATAGCCTTTCTCGAATGACTCCCGAGGGCACCGGTTGGTAATCTTATTAGACAGGTTAATTTGATTTTATATCCTTCCAGACGGAGGCAACGTCAATAAAGATAAATTTTATTGCAAAAACGCCGTCGGCGTTTCGACTGAACAACATTATTGGAGCGCTGCGAAAGCTGCTTGAGATTTTCAAACATGCTCGGTTCCCTCCCTCGGATGTTCACACTCCCGACCCAGTGGCCCTCGTTTAATGGCCAATGAATGCTCTAAATTTAAACTGTAGTTTGTTTTGCAGCCGAGCCGCATAGTCGCTGAATTTAAAGTAACAATGAGTCTGATCCTGGTTTATCGCAGAAGACCATCGCCGTCATCGACACCAGCGCGAGGGAAAGAGAAATCCCGGAGAGTGGTCCTTGAACATATTGTGAGTGAGTGTGTGTGTATGAGCAAAGGAACTTATCGATAACATCACGATTTTGTAGAACGAGGATTTAGCCGCTCACAGCAGCGATGAAAGTGGCTGCAGGGAGGATTTGTTTGCCCTATGATAACCCACCATGCGGTGTTCTAGAGTGCATTTTTCTAACGAAAAACTAGTGAATTCTATTTGCTAAAATCGTACAATGTTGATTAAAATTTATTTTTGTTAGGTTTCTAAATTTGTGCTAAGCGCCGAATCGTTTTCATCTACAAGCAATACTTTTCAACATTTAAACCCTGGAAAACATTACGAACGGAACCTGGAAAACTGGCTAGGGAACATTCGAGAGCAAGTATGGACGGATAAGTGTTCCACTCGAGTATACACCCTTTAAAGTCCCATTTTTTGTATCAGCAATGTCTGTCATACTCTTTTCTTTTTCTTTTTGTAGCTTAAAACTACTCTTCTTATTTGAATAAAAACAGCATCCGATAACGATATTGATGAAACTGATAAAAAGCAACCGAAGGGCGGCAGGGGAGTTTTGTTTAGAGATGACGAGGGAGGGATGTTTGAAGATTGCTCTCCGCGGCCATAAAGAGCATTGTCCTAGATACGCTGAGAGTTTTTTTTTATTAATTCGTTTATTTTTACAGGCTCAGTTACATAAGTTTAAAGGAGCCGAAATCTTAAATATATTTTTAAAACTATATATATGAACAATTTTCTTAAATCTATGGTTAGTAATGTGGGAAACCGATTACTCGCGGTGGACTCGAGATTAGAAGGGTGACATATTTTTCTCAGGAAAAGGATGGGGTATAAGGAAATTATTACAATGTTGATAATCACACACACTCAATTCTTAAATCTATTCGTACATCTATTGTGAATTTACATTTCATTCTCCTGTTTATAGCAAGCGGACCAATTACTCACAAAGGAAGAAATGGAGGGTATAAGGATATAAGGATAATCACACACGAACATCGATAGATTTAAGGAAAACATATATTTGGGACATGTAATCAAGGTCTAACCGAGCCAACACATCTCTCACCGGCACATTGGGCTGCCTTCCTCTAGCCCGAAGGGAGTTCTCTAAATTCGATCTGGCAACAAGATACACCTCACACGACCAAACAACGTGTTCGATGTCGTGGTAACCTCGGCCACAAACGCAGATATTGCTGCCGGCCAGATTGAAACGAAAGAGTAGCGCGTCTAACGAACAGTGATTGGACATGAGTCGGGAGAAGGTGCGAATAAAGTCCCGACTCAAGTCCAGACTTTTGAACCATGGTTTGAGGCTAACCTTAGAGATAATCGAGTGAAACCACCGGCCCAATTCATCTTCGTTCCATTTGCGTTGCCAGTTAGCGATGGTATTTTTACGGACTAAAGAGTAAAACGCTGAGAGTTGGAAGTAGTGAAACGAGGTGACGTTCCGCATGTCAATGTGTTTTTGTTAGTGATACTGAGAGCGTTCGATTCAATAAAATACAGTAACGTCTCAATTATATCTCTAGGCGTTTTTATCGCGTCTCGTTTATATCACTCTCGAATTTAATACTGAAAATGAATCTAATTTACAAATCGCTCAACAATACGTGTACATCGTACAACAATTACAACATTGCTAAAAGAGAAGGACAAAATTGTGAACCTATCTGTTATGAAATCACCGAGCACTTTAAGAAAAATGAAATATGCTGCTGAAGGTAGAATTATTTTGGTATTTAAACTAATTAATAATATATATTCTATATTTCACTTTGAAAGAAAATACTGCAAGCTAGAAACGCCTATATACATTTGTTTTCTAAAGCAAAGAGAACTTAACAACATCATTTTATCTAAAATGATTCTCCTGCAGGCTAAAAGTTCAGACGTTCAGTGACACTTGGAGCTTTAATTTTAAAAAAAATAATTATCATCATCATAAAGATAATTCGTCCGGCTCAAATCTTTATAGGAGAATGAGGTGGCTGTTGACTTTTCTCTTTTATAGTAACTCTCAACACATTTTGGCTGGTTCGTCACTTTTACTTCCATTTTTGGAAGAATATCGGTAGTGAGAATTGAACTCGTGATCTTTAGCGTAAGAGGTATTACCACTAGGCCAGATCGCCCGATGATCAAATATTTAGTTGACGTAGACGAAATTCTTCCATCCCCCTTTTTACGATTCCTGATCCTGAGAATCAAATAGTGGTACCTTAGTTCAAAGAAGAGAAGAAATATCACACTCAACTTCCTGACAGCCAAATCATTAGTATAGTTAATTCTCAACTATACTAATGAATACGAATGAAGATACCAATGATGATGAAGAAGAAAATGAATGGATACTGGTATCAACCGGAAACAGCAGTTTCGAAATACGCGATCTGATAACGTCAACAGAATGCAATCCAGAATGGCAAAAAAATTAGAGTAATACGATAGAATGGGTAGAACAAAACAACTTACATTTGGCTCATATACTATATACGGGAAATTGCCTTGAGAAAAACACTGCAACAATGATTTCGTAATACATATTATGTTGTTTTGCCTGACAACTTGATGAATATTGTAACAAATTTTTATCTATAAAAATGCATGTTGCACGTAAAAAAGATTTTTCATATAAAAAATATCTATTCCGAAAATATAAAATTTCTATTATGTCACGCTATTTTTTTTTTTTTTTTGGAGTGTGATATAATCGAGATGTTACTGTATAGCACTAAATGGGAAAAAATAAAAATATTAATTAAGGTAAGCTTTTTTTATACCCAGCACAATTTCTATTTAGTTCGATACAGTAGCCTAACATGCTTTAAACTTTTTTCAAACGATGAAAAATAACGATTCCAAATTCCAAAAAAAACGGTCAAACAAATAGCTAATCTATTTTTTATAAAATCGGAAAACGTGAGAAAAAACGTTGTGAACAGATTTTTTTTTTATTCAAGCGGCTGCCATTTTGACAAAAAACATGTTTTTGACTTGTCCGAGGTTCATACGATAGCGACATTTTTACTAATACTGTTCCTTTGATTTTTTTTGGTTCATATAACCAAAAGGGCTGGAATTGTGTACGTCATGTCATACCTTTTTTTTGAACCCCCTAAATTCATCAGCTTGTAACTATTCTGATTATGAGTTTGTTAAAAGATAGATGAACAAATAAAGCATTTGAAAATGATTTTTGTAATCGTAAGAGCTTCGATTTACGTGGAACTCTCTCCTTCTTACCGTATCCTTGAGGGTTCGTCAAATATTTGAGCACTACTTGATGGAATCGTCCAATCCGACTAGAAATTTCTCTGATATCAACATTTTCTTTCGATTTGTCTTTCTTTTCTTTCTGTCATCACTTTTTCCTTCGGCATTTTCTAGATTTATTGATCAAAACAACTAAAACAACGGAAAAACGTAACTGGTCTTATGGAAATGTGACACTTGAAAAATACAAAACCTTTGGTTTACGCTCAGCGCTTGCACACACACATATGCGAATCATGCAGTGTATGGTAGTCAACAATACCAATGCACTAGAATATAAGTTGAAGCATTGTTTGATTACAATGCCACAAAGCAGCAAGATCATCATCTGATCTTATAGAAGTTGGACAGAGTGTATAGTGGAAGTCCGGGCAAGACGCCCCTGTTAAGCAAAACAGGATGAAACATGTATCTTTACTACATATTTCAACGTTCCTTCACATCCACAACGTAGCCACGTTTGTTTTCTTTGCAATTAAATGAGCAATAACGATTACGAATAGGCAAACCAACAGAGATAACGAGAATTCTGAACGCATTTCTCGCATTACACCATTCTCAAATAAGCGAGGTAAGATGCCCATATGCGTGTCCAAAACGCACCACAACAACGAGTCAAAATGTCAAACGATATCGAAGCGTTTATTTTGGATAACTCAAGATTCGCGCTTATATCTTCCGCTTCCCTTATGTTCCTACCAGTTAGAATCGTCAGATGATCTCGAATTTTCAAGGAATTTTTGTTATCAAACGCCGAAAACGCCAAAGAATGTTGAATCCTATATTATTGTTTTCAAGCGTATCAATATGTGCCGCTGTTCATAAATATATTGCTACGTGCCGCTGTTCACAAATGTGCTGCCAGACTTTTGCTTTTGTATTTATGAGTTTTTGTTTTGATTCTAAGGTTTTCATTATTCTTAATAATGGATGGATTTTAGTAGTCCAAAACATTGAAATAATTTTGTTCGTTCTGGTTCATATTACATAATACAAGAAAAGATATGTAAAAATGATTTAATGCTTTTCAGAAACCATCTGGGTATAAAACAATTGCAGAAAATATCTGAGTGAATTAGTAGCACTGGAACTGACTAACTCTTTATCAATCTCCAAACAGGAGCGGATTATAAAATTGCATTTTGATATAAAAAATGAATTTTCAACATTTTTTTATTCATATTCAATTGATAGCTCTGTTAACAATTGAGAATGTATTGGAGTTTGTAAAATTTGTATAAGTTTTTAATACTCCAAAAGTCTTATGACAGAAGCGGTCAAAGTTGCATGAAATCATGCAGTTTTTAATATATTATTATTTTATGAAGATAGACGTGGTTTTTGGTGCTACAATACATTTCATTGTATTTATAATGAAAAATAGAAGTTGTAAGCACAGAAAAATCCTACCGATTACTGCGTTTTTCATGATTTTTCATGGTGGTGCGTTTTACCGACCCGGTGCGTCTTACCCAAAGTTCCCCTATTCTCATTTATCTCAAGCCTCAACCACAATTTTTTTCAATAAATTTTTTTTTAATTTGGAATTTTCCCATCTTCGATCCTGATTCATTTCGAAAAGTATTTCGTTTCAAAGGCGTATCATGAAAATTGCTCGTTGTTTTGGATGAATTTCTTTCTGTTTATGCGGAACCCTAACATTAGGTTGGGAAAAAAGTAATCCATTATTTTTGGGTGAAATTCAAATCTATTTTTAATATGCCGGATGCCGGATTGTCCGGAAAATTTGGAAAGTTTGTTGTCATTCTGAAGGTAGCTTTATGAAGTCTCTATCATAGAGGTCTTGGTCATTATTAGCAAAAAACCATAGCAATAGATTTTGACAATATGCTCTTGGTCCCAATTTTTCTGCAAATTTTCCAATGCGAGAAAAAGGTGAGAATCGTTAACCAGATCCGAACTATATGGTGGATACATTAAAACATCCCAATCAAGCTCTCGGAATTGTGTGGCCTTGCGTTGTCCTGATGGAACACAACACCTCATCTGTTGGCCAATTCTGAGCGTTTCTAATATACTGGAAGTTAGGGAAAGACAGAAAGGCCGAGAAGAACTTCGATTGTATCTTTGTATACTTATGTTTCCCAAAACCTAAATATAGTTCCTTGCAAACTGATAAGGGAAAATGGTACTAATCCGACCGGTGGACTTGAACCAATCGCCCCCTTGTATCTCGAGAATGGCACTACCTACCGAATTTTCAAAAGTTTCAAATAAAAGGTGTCACAGCGCTGACAATTATATTGTATGGTGACTTTCTTCCTGCTCCCTTCATTACCTTCATAAAGAGAGAAGATAGATTTATGACCTATACGGAAAATGAGTTGAATGTCCTTTTAGATGGCGAACAATTACAAAACTAGACAATTTTGATTGTTCATGGTCTACTCATCAGAACAAGTTATATACATGGAATTTACCTGGTGCCTGTAGTACACAACATGTCGCTATTTGAAGTAACTCTGGTTGAACTGACCTCTAAATGGCTCTGTTCCCTTTTTTTACATCGTAGTTATTTAACACGTTCACTCAAGCACTTACCATTGGCTCGCACAAACCTGGTTACTACCGGTGGAACGCATTTGATTGTGCTATTAGACTCATTTGATTAACATCCGTTGCCGTTTCCGTTTTCGCAGGGTTTTTAGAACTTTTCTCACTGGTGACACTATTTAACACGTTGAGCCCCGAATTATTCTTTCCGCGCTTTCCATTCAGCCCGCATCAAGAGCGTTAGCACAATATCAGCGTCGGTCCAAGCTCCCAAAAATACTTATTGCATAAATAGAAAATAATCAGAAATGCCATACCGGAGAAAGTAGTCACATGCTGGAAGCTGGATGATAAGATCAATTGAACTTGCTATTCAGTTTGTTAGCAAAAATTATGTTAATCCACAAAATCTTTGAAAAAAGATAAGAAAACGATTTTTTATATCTTTCCTTTATTGTTGTCAATTACACCTACACACACCAAGATAAAAATGTCTGCATAGAATTTTAGTCCAAAAATTGGAGCTCACAAATGAGGTACATTTAATTTTTATGAAGCGATTTTCCACAAAATTTTCAAATATTTCCAAAATAACCTAAAGATTTCGAATTCGTACTCTGTTCCTCTATTTTTTGCCGAGTGTATTTAAAATGTTGTTTTTCCTAGAAATTTTATTTACTTTCCATCAAAGCCATATTTACATGATTTTTACTAGTTTTGGAAACGCCCTTACAGGAAACTAATCGCAAATAAAATTGATCGTATAATTAAAAAAAATGTAGTTTCGAATAGCTGCTACTTGATGTACAAAGTTAAAAAATCGCCAGGAATTGGAGCAACGGCCACTTATTCGGCGTGGAATGAGCCAAGTGACTGAAAATAAAAATTTCAACGGACATGGATGGGGTTCGGTCATGCTTCACGTAAAGAATTATACTAGAATTATTATGTTTTTTGAAACAAAGGAAAACGGATGAAGTGGAACCATCTAAATTAGAGACTTGTAGAATTTATGCTACAATTCATGTCCAGAAAATAGTTGCTCATAGGTTTGAAAAAACAGTCATTCTGTGATTGAAACCGACAAATTTTGTGGCGGTTGCAAAATTAAACGGCGGAAAAAAGGTTATTGATTAATTTTAATGGCACTAATTCACCAGAGAAAGTTTTTTTTCCTTTGTAGTTGATAAAATATCCATCAACTCTGGCAAAGAACTCATCTCGATCAGACAATCAGTTTTCATATCACGATTGTTTAAGGAAAAAGTTTACTATGTGGATAAGCAAAAAAATTGTCCAATTTTAAAAAGTGAAAAAAATTTCAGTTTCTCATGAAAATCTTTAGTTAGAATTTATTATCATATATATTCTCACTCCATCGCACTCAATCAAACAGCTGAAACGTTGTAGGACATTTAATTAAATTCTTACCTTGAACCCCAACACAATCTACACTCTGCGAGGATAAATTATAACAACGACTCAAACAGCCATTTTCGCTTTGTATCTTAATCCTCTCATCAATATCCGCCACCTGCTTGCCACCCTTTCGTTGTTTCAGACGTGACAATTTCAATCACTCACCTCGTCATCAACATGACAGCGACAGCCCCGAAAAAGGTTCGTGTTTCGTAGTACTCCAACGAGAGCGAAGTTGAATTTGCACCCGCGCGCCATTTTCCACCACACCTTCGATCGAGCACGCATCCTCCCCCATCCACCACCCATCTTTTCCACCTTATCAACCGGCAGGATGGTCGCAGGAGGCAGGTTCCGCTGGCAGTGGCTGGCAGGACATTTTGTAAACCCGAGCGGAGTGGATTGCCGGCATTGTCGTGTGCTACGGAATGAAGCGTGTGATGGGGAGTGAAGTGAAAATATTCGCGTACCACAAATACCCTTCGAGCGAAATTCATCCTCCGAAACGCGCTCTTGCACAAACACTCCGTTTCGCGCAAGGATGTGTTAGTGATACGCTGATAACGTAACACTGTGTTAGTGTTTATCAGCGAGCGCAGCAATTTCCTTTCAGCCAATATTTGTGCCTTGTTTCGTCCTTTCTTACATTACGCGATATGATTTGGTGTGTTTGCGTTTCATCTAGCTGTTACCTTTTCCGCTGTAAATTTACGAGAGGGGTTACCGAGATTGCGCAGTTTGTTTTCCCTAATTTTTGCCCTGCATTTGATTCGCTGTATTCGCTCTTCGTTAAGTTTGGCTGTGTTTCTCCGAAATTCTCTTATCTGGCATGTATTAGATATTCTTCTTTCACACAGTTCCGAGTGTGCTCCGATGTCGACGTTTCTTGCGACAACCGATGCCAAATTGAAGAGGCCGGCACGGTCATAGGTTTGTGATTGGTAGCCAAACCGTAATAATCACATAATGATAATTTTACTATAAATTCTCGAACTTGAGGATAGTAAATTCCGGCGACGCCAGCAATATAGGAACAATCAACACATTCTTTTTATAATAGATAAAAATAAGAAAAAAAGACTACATAAATATCATGCACCAAATAGAAAAAGATCGATTCTGGTTCAACTCTGCGTCGGACCGGGATATATTTCGTTTCGTGCGAATTTACGATTTCCTTCAGCTGTTTGACTTAACGTAACCATTCGTAACCATCGATTCGTTTCCTTCTATCATTCGACGTTTTCATTTCTAACATTTTCATTCCATGTCAAGATGGAAAATGCAACAGCTGATGGCTATTGTAAATTCGGATTCCATACAACGAAACAAATTTTCGTTTTCATCTGGCTTTATCATCTGGCATATCATAACAATATTGGCGTACATGTTAAAGATATGTACACAGCACAATTTCAACACTCTTCGTGTTTAACAAAAAACGGATTTAGCCGCCTGAGAGTGCTGACCAGCGTAAATTTTGAATTAAAGTCAGTTTAAGGCAAAAAAGGGCTCAAATTAAAGTTCAACAATTCTTTCGTAGATAAGATTTGACCATAAGCGTGGGAGATTTTTATCATCAAATATGATCACCTGAAATATTCCGAATCAGTAATCTAACAATTTGTATATGACTATATTTCAAACAGATATCATATATTTATGAGGAAGTTTTCTCAGCATTTTGAACATTTCTACATGTTTTTGAGAAATCAATTAACTTTCTATTAACTTAATTGATTCCTCAAAAACTTGTTTCAATCGGGCAGCGTATTTCAAACCAAAAATGTACAAATTTTAAAAAAATGGGTAGTATTGGGGCAGCGGCTGATTAATTTGGCGTTGAATTGTTCTTTAGTAAACTGCTCGAATTTTATAAGTGATGTTTTGATAAGGATTTAAGCGGAGGAAAACTAAAGACAATACAAATAGCTTTTCGTGCAAGGTTAATAAAAAATCAATGAGTTGTGAGTTTACTGATGTATACCCCGATTCTGCATTCCGCCGGATTTGCTTTCCATTCCAAACAATTATTTCGTTCGAGTTATAATTTTGCATTCCCTATTTTTTGCCCAAACTACTTGAACGGAACACAGAATGGAATTTTATCAAATCGATCAAAATATTTTCAATCGATTGAAATACAGAATAAGGGTAAAGGGTGTGTCACATCAAATTGCATCACGGAAAAAACGCTGTAGAAATTCGCCCAGTAGACCGATCCTTTTGAAAATTTTAGACAGTAAAATAAAAACTATTAAACAACTTTTGGCATTTTCTTTTTATTCATACTTCGAGCCCAAGCCCGTATGCTCGCACCTTCCTCTTTACCCCGTCCATAAGGTTCTGTACAACGTCAGGTTGTAGTTTTTTTTGAACAGAAATCCATTTTCTCTTGAAGTCCGCCTCCGATTTGACAACTTTTGGGTTCTTCCGGAGGGACTGCTTCATAATCGCCCAATATTTCTCTATTGGGCGAAGCTCCGGCGCGTTGGGCGGGTTCATTTCCTTTGGCACGAAGGTGACCCCGTTAGCTTCTGCTTGTTTCTGCTTGCGAATCTCCTCCGGAACGCTGAATTTGTCCTCTGCGGAGATGAACAACAGGTCCGGCAGCTGACGAAAGTCCGCTTTGACGTAGGTTTTGTCGTCCATTACCAGGCAATGCGGCTACGTCAGCATTTCGGTGTACAGCTTCCGGGCTCGCGTCTTCCCCACCATGTTTTGCCTTTCGTCGCGGTTAGGAGCCTTCTGAACCTTGTATGTACGCAGGCCCTCCCGCTGCTTGGTCCGCTGGACGAATGAACTTGACAAATTCAGCTTATTGGCGACATCCCGGACCGAACTTCTCGGATCACGTCTAAACTGCTTAACTACGCGCTTGTGAGCTTTTTCACTGACGGAGCATCCATTTTTGCCGTTCTTCACCTTCCGGTCGATGGTTAGGTTCTCGAAGTATCGTTTTAGTACTCTGCTGACCGTGGATTGGACGATTCCCAGCATCTTACCGATGTCCCGATGTGACAATTCCGGATTCTCGAAATGAGTGCACAGGATTAATTCACGACGCTCTTTTTCGTTCGACGACATTTTTCCAAATTTACGAAAAATTGACAGTGAAGCATGGCCAACGTGATCTATACACTTATCTGATTATAAGCGAAAGCTGAAGATATAATTCCTAAAAATTAAATTTCTACAGCGTTTTTTCCGTGATGCAATTTGATGTGACACACCCTTTAGTAGTTTTCTCCGCGAGCATTTTGAAATCCATCTAGACACTCAATGAAGAATGGTCCATAAGCAAGTGAAAAATTAAAAAAGTACATTGAAAATATTTCTAATATGCTATTAGTACCCTCTGAAAATTCCCGGAACCTTTGCGAAAAAGGTTTCGTATAGCACTGACGACTCAAGGTGAATCGAGTGTGTAAATATACCGATATTTCCTGTGACCGATCGTACTCCGGAGTGGGCAAAAACCTACACTCGACAAAAAATAGAGGAGCAAAATGCGACATCGATAATTTTGAGTGATTTTTGGAACACTGTAACCCTGTTATAAAATAATGCATTCGTCAAAGTAACAACTGGACCTTGTATAGAATATTTTCAAGTTTGCAGTGGGCAGATCGATTTGCGGTGCGTTCATTATGTAGATAGAGAATACCTCTGTAGCAAATAGTTTTACTGAAACTTTCTATGAATCAAATCGAAGCAAAATAACCAGGTTGATTGGATTTTCATTGGGAATGTATTTTTAAAATTGATAGAAACTTTGAAAGCAAACCAAAAACGTTTTAACTTTTCTTGCAATGTCTTTTTTCTACAACTCATATACACATTAAACTAAAATATATACGTACGATATCCGTGAATCAGAAATTTGTAGTTTAAAGAAAAAATGTTTTGTCATCATTTATATCGAATCGCTTAGAAATTTCGACCCTTTACTCCTCTATCCTTTGTCAAATGAAGCTCTATAGATATTAGAGCATCTTTTCATTTCTTGAAATTCTTTTTAATTGATAAAAAAATGTATGCATATAAAATTGATCTGTTTGTTTTTGTGCGCTTCATTAACTCGAAAAGTTCGCCACTGATGGAGCTAATTTTATAACATAATATAAAATCCACTTCAAGGATTGTTGTTGCTGATGCCAACCCCTCACGAAGTTTTAAGATTTTCATATGGAACAAGCACATCTCTGGAGTAAAGCTGTGGAGTCGTTGTTGCTCTGGCTGCAGTCATACCTGAGCGGCCGAACAATGCGTGTAAAAATAGGAGACTTTATATCCTTACCATTCGAGGTTACATCCGGAGTTGCACAAGGAAGGCCTTTAATTTTTGTTTGCTGTACCTCAACGACGTCAACCTAATTCTAGAATGTAAGAAACTTTCTTATGCGGATGACTTCAAACTTTTTATGTGCGTGGAAAACTACGAAGATGCCGCATTTCTCCAAAAACGTTGTCAGCCAATTGGTGTAAATCCAATCGTATGTCGCTCAACGCTTCAAAGTGCTCTGTCATCTCTTTCTCTCGGAAACGATCAACGATACGATTCGATTATAAGCTACATGGATCTACTCTGAATAGAACTACAAACTTAAAGACATTAAGGATCTAGGAATTATTTTAGATTCAAAGTTAACGCTTCGAGAACATATTTCATACGTAGTTTCTAAAGCTTCCAAAGCTCTTGGTTTTATGTTTCGTATTACCAAACATTTTACCGACATACAGTGCCTGAAAGCTCTGTACTGTTCTCTGATTCGCTCTATCTTGGAGTACTCATCTGTAGTTTGGGCTCGGTATTACGGAAACAGCATCCAGAGAATTGGGTCCATTCAACGCAAATTTGTACGTTTCGCTTTACGTCGACTACCCTGGAATGATTCTCAGAATCTCCCTAGCTACGAGAATCGTTGCAATCTCATAGAATTGAATCTGTTAAGCGAACGACGTTATACAGCAAAAGTTCTGTTTGTTTTTGATCTCATCCAAGGAAACATCGATTGCCCGGATTGTCTTCGACAGATCTACTTCAACACCCGAAGAAGAAATTTACGAAACTACGATTTTCTTCGCCTTCCTGCAGCGCGTACTAAGTATGCTTACTATGAGCCTATTGCAAGCATGGCTCGTGTATTCAATCAACATATCGAAATCATCGACTTTAATGTTACAAGGGATGTAATAAAAAGGCACCTTCTCCGTAAGCTCCAGCATGTTAGAATAAGATAGTTCTTAGAGGATCATTAGGGTTTTTTCAAGCTGTTGATTGTTGTAAATAAATAAATAAATAAATAAATAAATAAATAAATAAACGTAAATCAACTTTCTAGTACTGGATACTTATTCTATGTGGTAGTAACACATTTCTTTGAAAGTGTTGAAAAAATCGTGAATTGAAATTGTATCTGATAATGATTTTAAATCCATTAGTTTTTATTTGATTGGCTTTGCTCAACATCAATCTTTGGAATAGTGCGATATTCGTGATATGTGTGATATTTGGATGCGGATTGTTAAACTGTAGGGGAAATCAGGGTAAAACCGACACCCCCAGATTTTTACAGTTAGAAGGATTTTTTTGCAAATTTTCCGATGTTCCCTGTACACACATGTCATTTCTTACGTTTCGAGTCACCATACAGCTGCGGAAGTTACTTCGCTGTTAAAACAAACAACAAAACAGAACCGGTCAGCAAACAAGAGTTAGTCTGTGTAAAATTTCGCTAGTGGAATCTAAGTGCTTATGTCGGAAAATTTTGCAAACCTCGTTACTTCTGTGAGCCTAAGTCATCTTAGAGCATTGTTCAATATATTTTGTGAGACGGTAGGTGGTTTTGTTGCTTATCGATGCTCGAAAACTTTGTTTTGCAATTTCGAGTCTGTTCGGGGTAACACCGTCACCTTCAGTGAGGGTAAAACTGACACCAGGGTTTGTGTTCCACTGACTGGAAAAATGCGTCCTTACTTTTTGTATATGCCGCATGTTATATTTGGAAGACAAAACGACAGACCTGGACTAATAAACAGCCAAAACCAACGAAGAATCGGGCATGCAATCAAAAAAGCCTGGCAGAGCTTGAACGCTCATCGTCACATCTCCCGTGGATGCTCACAGCCTGAGACATAAACATAAGTGCTGGCTGAGATTTCAAGACCGGAATTCGAACATTCGTTCCCCAAACCTAAGACTACATCATCGGTGAAAGTTGTGGGGTTCAATTGCAGTTGAATTTGTTTGCTTTTTTACTATTTAAAATCTGAGCAATCTGATTACATACAATTTCCTACATTCCTCCCCTCTCCCCTCTTGAAGCGTCCAAATAGTATTTAGAAATCCTCATGATACTTAGAAATTATTGTATCAAATTTACATTCGTTTCTCTAAACGTGTCAGTTTTACCCGACAGGGTGTCGATGTCACCTGCACTCCCATTTATTTCACCTGAAAACATCAATTTTTGTATTCTAGCAAAATTCAAGTTCTACTCAGAAAATGATAAATCAGATACTGTAGAATGGTTCATTAATATTCGAAGAGAAGTTCTGTAACAATTTTAGGTCGAACAAACATTGGAGATCATAGAAATATGTGGAAATTCTTAGGGTGTCGGTTTTACCCTGATTTCCCCTATATTGCGCGTTTCCGTGTTGTCATACTAGATAGATAATTTACAGATTCATAGAAAATTCACAGATAATAGAAAAACGAAGTATTGCAAGTATTTCAAAATTAAACTCATATTAAACATATGCTTTGTTTTGCTACTCATTTCGCTGCCATAAAACCTCAATGTGCCACAGAAAAATAAACTTAATAAACTTAAATGGAATTAAAATTTGATGTTTGCGCAATTCAGTTATTTCCTCAATTATTTTAATAAAATAAGGAAAAATGTCCACGTGGACAACAGGGGAAGGGATATGAAAATGTCCACGCTTGTCCACGGATGGGGAGGGGGAGTATAAAATCGTGCTTTTTCTGTCCACGTGGTATGAGGAAAAGAAAAGCGTGGCAGATATCTTATGACCGTAGATGCCCCCTTGTGAAATTTGTGTCCCTTTTCGAACCTCTCAATCGGCAGCCAGTTCAGTTCTTCCATTGCAAAATGAGCCATTACCAACGTACTTAATATCATTTCTTAAATGACAGAGACGTGCATTGATCTCGATATTACACAACCTTTCTAAAAAAACCTCTATCAACGTTCAATCCTTTAAACCAGGCTCTCGTCGAAACTTAGGGGATAATAGAGTGCCCTAATCTGTCATATCTCGCTGTCGGCAAATGTAGAATAATTCATAATATGCATCGGCTCACCTTGTCCGTCACAAAAAAACTTGTAAGAACGAATAAGGAAACCAGAGTTAAGAGTAGGGTTGGAAAACGCAGTTCATTTTGATGAACGGCTCAATCGCCTACCGTTCATCTAAGTGAACCAGTTCTTTTGAACCGTTCTTTCGCTGAAGTTTCACAGCTCTTCATGACCTGATATCGTTAGATTTGATATGACATTTTTCAATTTGTATGGTAAATTCAAATGGCTTACGCCGAAAAAAAAACAAATGGCTTCAGTATTCTTGGACATAAAGGGGGCCTTTGATTCTGTTTCAATAGAGGTTTTGTCAGACAAATTACACTCTCGGGGTCTGCCGCCTCTATTGAAT
Organism: Toxorhynchites rutilus septentrionalis; assembly: GCF_029784135.1. Taxonomy (NCBI): domain Eukaryota; kingdom Metazoa; phylum Arthropoda; class Insecta; order Diptera; family Culicidae; genus Toxorhynchites; species Toxorhynchites rutilus. Next base: position 158,658,069 of record NC_073746.1, read on the forward strand.
AATATGTTATATAACTTGCTTTGTGAGAAACATTTGAACTTTTCTCACGGAGATTCGGCAGTAAGTCGGGTCTCTTACATGGGCCTCCCCCAGGGCTCATGTTTAAGCCCCCTTTTGTACAACTTCTACGTAAGCGACATCGACAATTGCCTTACACAAAATGGCAGCCTAAGACAACTTGCGGATGATGGAGTGGTGTCTGTCGTAGGATCAAACGAATCCGACCTGCAAGGACCCTTACAAGATACTTTGAACAATTTTTCAACCTGGGCCATTGGGCTAGGGATCGAATTCTCCACGGAGAAAACAGAGATGGTGGTTTTTTCTAGGAAGCATAAACCAGCAAAACCAAAGCTTCAACTTCTGGGTAAACCGATCACTCATGCTATGTCATTCAAGTATCTTGGTGTCTGGTTCGACTCCAAATGTACTTGGGGGGCCCATATTAGGTATCTGAGAAAAAAATGTCAACAAAGAATAAACTTTCTCCGTACAATTACCGGCACCTGGTGGGGAGCCCATCCCGAAGATCTTATTATGTTGTATCGAACAACTATTCTCTCAGTGATAGAGTATGGCAGTTTCTGTTTTCAATTAGCTGCCAAAACACACCTCATTAAACTCGAACGAATTCAGTATCTTTGTCTCCGTATTGCGTTGGGATGTATGCCCTCAACGCATACCATGAGTCTCGAGGTTTTGGCAGGCCTACTCCCACTAAAAGATCGCTTCAATTTATTATCTCTTCGGTTCCTCATCCGGTGTAAGGTTGAGAACCCATTGGTGATCGGAAATTTCGAACAGCTGATCGAGCTAAATTTTCAATCTGGGTTCATGAGTCCATATCATGAATTCGTCTCCATGCAGGTTGATCCTTCTTCGTATATTCCCAACCGTGTTTGTTTTCCTGACTACATCAATTCCTCTGTGCATTTTGATCTGTCCATGATGCAGGATATCCATGGAACATCAGATTATCTTCGATCGAGGATCGTTCCAACGATGCAAAGTATGGGGATATCAATTGTGATAATATGTACTTTACTGATGGGTCCTCTATGAATAAGTCCACAGGATTTGGAGTGTTCAACGAATTTTTTAGCACCTCCCACAGTCTTCAGAATCCTTGCTCAGTGTATGTTGCTGAATTGGCAGCGATACACTGGGCGCACATTGTAACGGATAGTCTTAGCTCTGTCGAAGCTATCCGTTCAGTGAGGCCGGAAAAGCACTCGCCGTACTTCCTTGAAAGAATACGAGAAATTTTGAGTGCTTTATCCAGACGCTGTTATGTCATTACCTTTGTCTGGGTCACTTCACATTGCTCAATTCCGGGTAATGAGAGGGCTGACTCATTAGCAAAGGTAGGTGCAATTGAAGGCGATATTTATCAGCGTCAAATCGTCTTCAATGAATTTTATTCTTTAGTCCGCAAAAATACCATAGTTAACTGGCAACGCAAATGGAACGAAGATGAATTGGGCCGGTGGCTCCACTCGATTATTCCTAAGGTTAGCCTCAAACCATGGTTCAAAAGTCTGGACTTGAGTCGGGACTTTATTCGCACCTTCTCCCGACTCATGTCCAATCACTGTTCGTTAGACGCGCTACTCTTTCGTATTAATCTTGCCGACAACAATCTTTGTGTTTGTGGCCAAGGTTATCACGACATCGAGCACGTTGTATAGTCGTGCGAGCTGTATCTTGTCGCCAGATCAAATTTAGAAGACACCCTTCGGGCCCGAGGAAGGCAACCCATGGTACCGGTGAGAGACTTGTTGGCTCGGTTAGACCTTGATTACATGTCCCAAATATATGTATTCCTTAAAGCTATCGATCTTCGTGTGTGATTGTCCTTATACCCTTAGTTTTTCCTTTTCCTTTTCCTTTGTGAGAGATCGGATCCCTTTTTTTTTATTCAAAATATATATTTTATTAAGGCTCATATGGCGTCAGCCTAACGGGAGTTCAATGTTTCGACAATGTTTGCTTACAACTATGTTAGTAATATGTAACCGATTACTCGCGGTTGGCTCGAGGTTAGTATTACAAGTGTTCTCATAATTGGTATGTTGCAGTCTTCGATGCTCTGTACGTGTGCCCGACACGGGATATTTCTTATTGGGATGCAGCTGACCATTAATCAGCAACGCCCCCCTATTCTGTACCCCATATCTAGCGTGGTGCGTCTTTCTCGACTCGAGGAATCCAGGATAGAATGGTCACTAGCCGGCGCAAACATCAGCTCGTGTAGAGTTGTCATGAGCGGTACAACCTTTGGCTCTCGTTGAATGATCAGTGGACTGCACAACCTTCGGCCCGTGCATCTGTAAAGAATGTGTGTATGTATTGCCGCGACTAAGTAAAAGTTTATCGATCGGATAGGAGGGATATGAAACGGGGACACAACGAAGGAAACATCATTACACGTTGACATCGGCGTTTCTGAGGAACAGGTATAGATGAAGCAGAAGATCAGGATCCCGGCTACCTAAGATATCCCGGACGGGGATATCGACCGCGAGTAATCGGTTTCCTATATTATTAACATTAGAATTAAGGAAAAATGTATATATACTTTTAGTAACAACACAGTAAGGAGTTCGGCTCCTTTAAACCTATGTAACTGAGCCTGTAAAAATAAACGTTTTAAATAATAAAAAAAAATTGTATGGAATTTATTTTTTGTTATTGCTTTTTTTATTATTTACTAGCTGACCCGGCAAACGTTGTTCTGTCACATAAATTATTTCTAGTGAATTTTTTTTGGTGTTAAATAAAACATATATAATGTATTGTATATATGTTTTATTTGTGTTTGAAGGTTTTAGCGAACAATAAAATTAATCGAATGTGATCGATAAAAAAGAAAGAATGAAACGATTTGGGCGGATGTATGTTTCTTGTTTCTTGATTCAATGTATGTCATAGGGGAACTGACATGTTTGAGCTCTTTAAAGTTCAATGTAAAGAGATAAAAGTAATATATTTTTGTCGTAAAGTAGGAAAATGTAAAAAAAAAAGGAAATCATTATTATTTTCGTTCAAATTATGTCTCGTTGGTGGTAAATACGCGCTTGTCATTTTCAAGATGGACGGCTAAATTTTTAGCTGGGTCCCGGTCATTACCGTGCCAAAATTTCACTAACCGGTTATTCGGTAATGAAAAAGTTCATTACCGGTAAAACCAGTAAATTACCGGTAAAAACATACTTTAAAATACCCAATTTTCTTGAAGAAAAGGCTTTTATTTAGAATGATTAGTTTACAAAAAAAAACATTTTGCAAGTTTTTGTTGATTGAAGTAATACTTAAGGACACAGAGAATGTTAATTCTGTCGTCTTCTAATCTAGATCGGATCTCATTATGTTGGGCGTACAGTACGAGTAAGAGTACCGAATACCATTGTCATGTATTTGCCTTTGATGTCCTCTGTACGAAAACTCTTGTCCGAGGGTTTTCATCAATCCGTTTATAGAGGTTGAGCTTGGGCTGGACGTTGATACCTTTGATTGTTGCAATCGTCGTCCAAGTTTTCCCTTGATGCTCATTTGCAGGTTTCGCATCGTCCAGTGGATTTTTTTCCTCCTGTTGTTCAGCTACTGAATCATTATCATCATCGTCAGATTTGATCAAGTCATATACAATTTAAATCGCCTGCTTCATCGATGCAGTCCGTGACGATTGATAGAAGACGTCAAAGTCATAATTAATTGTGTCACGATCACGAGCAGAATTGTTATCCATATACGGCACGGTTGGCCAAGTGCACCCGTGGCCGAGTGGTTAGCGTCTCACATTATAATGCCACGTGTTCGGGTTCGATTCCCGTTCTGGCCGGGGGATTTTTCGTCAGAGAAATTTCCTTCGACTTGCACTGTGGTCACGCGTATTCTCTAGAGCTTGCTCCTCGGAATACACTCAAGGCGTGTTATTTGGCTTACCAAATCTGAACTAAGTATTATAATTGACGCTAGTTAATGCATACGTTGAGACGTTACACAGGGAACGTTAACGCCATTCAAGAAGAAGAAGGGATGGCCAAACTTTTAAACATAACGGACAACTAATTGTTCAAATATTAGGCTGCGGTCTATCAACGTTGACTGATTCAAAAAGTCATTAGAAATCGAATGTAGTACAAGACGATAAAACAAAGTTTTAACTAGTGATGGAATGGATAAAGGTTTGGCTGGATACCGGATAACAGATATCTGGCCAGCCTCGAGCCTCAGCCCTTGATACATACTTGATAATAGTGTATCAAGTTTTTCCACAAGGAATCTGGAAAAATTTGTTTTGTCCTGATAATGATTTTATATCATAATATTGAGATTTTTGTAAGTGTATTGAAATAATTCTAATACTGGTCGAATAAGAAGTAAGAAAATTATTGTTTTAAAAAACAACTATCAATTATTTTTATTCAGTTAAAAAAAAAATCTTAGAGTTGTCTTCAGAGATGGTAATCTGAGAAGGGATACACTTACTTCACTACAAATCTAAATTATTATGACCGGCGACCGGCGGTTGGAGTAGTTTTTGCTTTTAGGGGAGCCGCGGGTAAGACGGACAGTGGGGCTATGATGGACAGGTGGTTGATTTGTATATTTGCATTATGAATTTCAAATTTCTGTTGATGGGAAACCCTTCTACATGCTATTCTATAATATTTAAACCATCCTATGACAATGAATACTGGTCAAAGGTGGAATAGATAAACAAAAACCGAAAATCAAACATGATTCCGCGTGTGGATGTAACTTTTGCGGCTTCGATATTAAGTCTTTTAAGTGGTTTAATTGCAAAAATGAATTTGTGATGGTTATATTTCGGTTTGTGAGTTGACAGAGAAACGATATTAGGTATGTACGGAGAAGTAAATTCATTCGTAAGTGGTGAATTTAAATTATTGAAATAATTGCACTGGTGGGGGTGAAATGGACAGTCATATCCATAAACACCGCCAATGCATGATGGAAAGTGAAGGGAAGAAGGGATTGAACTCTTTTTTATATTGCTTTCTCTTTTTGTTCTATTTCAGTTACTGGACGCACAAACACTGGGAGAGAGTGAAACTATTCCTCTCGCGAGCGATAAACCTCTACGCTTCGTATATTATGAACCTGTCCATATCCCTCCCACTACATGTCCATTATACCCGCACCGATAAAAATGTTGTACTATTCGGCTTGTTTTAATTTCAGTAAAAAACATGGAAAAACACATTATTATAAAACATTTGGCCAGTTATTTCGAAAACCTGTATATTGAACTGTAAGAAACTGCTTTTAAATTTTTGAAAACATGAGTTGCCAAAAATACAATTGAAGTTTTCCTTAACATGTCCGTCTTACCCCTATCTCCCCTATATATTTTACTAGCTGTACTGTGCCACACGCTTTGCTGTGGCACATAGTGGTTGCATGATTGAGTTGAATTTTTCATTTTTTTATGTTGTGACAACAATCTTAGATGTGTTTGATTGTTTTCTATATTGTATCGTAGTTCGAGCTCAATCGGATAGAACACATATTCATTGCTGAATAAATGATGTGTCACATCAAATTGCATCACGGAAAAAACGCTGTAGAAATTCGCCCAGTAGACCGATCCTTTTGAAAATTTTAGACAGTAAAATAAAAACTATTAAACAACTTTAGGCATTTTCTTTTTATTCATACTTCGAGCCCAAGCCCGTATGCTCGCACCTTCCTCTTTACCCCGTCCATAAGGTTCTGTACAACGTCAGGTTGTAGTTTTTTTTTTTTTGAACAGAAATCCATTTTCTCTTGAAGTCCGCCTCCGATTTGACAACATTTGGGTTCTTCCGGAGGGCCTGCTTCATAATCGCCCAATATTTCTCTATTGGGCGAAGCTCCGGCGCGTTGGGCGGGTTCATTTCCTTTGGCACTAAGGTGACCCCGTTGACTTCGTACCACTCCAACACGTCCTTTGAATAGTGGCACGAAGCAAGATCCGGCCAGAAGATGGTCGGGCCCTCGTGCTGCTTCAATAGTGGTAGTAAGCGCTTCTGTAGGCACTCCTTAAGGTAAACCTGCCCGTTTACCGTGCCGGTCCTCACGAAGGGGGCGCTCCGCTTTCCGCAAGAGCAGATCGCTTGCCACACCATGTACTTTTTGGCAAACTTGGATAGTTTCTGCCTGCGAATCTCCACCGGAACGCTGAATTTGTCCTCTGCGGAGAAGAACAACAGGCCCGGCAGCTGACGAAAGTCCGCTTTGACGTAGGTTTCGTCGTCCATTACCAGGCAATGCGGCTTCGTCAGCATTTCAGTGTACAGCTTCCGGGCTCGCATCTTCCCCACCATGTTTTGCCTTTCGTCGCGGTTAGGAGCCTTCTGAACCTTGTATGTACGCAGGCCCTCCCGCTGCTTGGTCCGCTGGACGAATTAACTTGACAAATTCAGCTTATTGGCGACATCCCGGACCGAACTTCTCGGATCACGTCTAAACTACTTAACTACGCGCTTGTGATCTTTTTCACTGACGGAGCATCCATTTTTGCCGTTCTTCACCCTCCTGTCGATGGTTAGGTTCTCGAAGTATCGTTTTAGTACTCTGCTGACCGTGGATTGGACGATTCCCAGCATCTTACCGATGTCCCGATGTGACAACTTCGGATTCTCGAAATGAGTGCACAGGATTAATTCACGACGCTCTTTTCCGTTCGACGACATTTTTCCAAATTTATGAAAAATTGACAGTGAAGCATGGCCAACGTGATCTATACACTCTTATCTGATTATAAGCGAAAGCTGAAGATATAATTCCTAAAAATTAAATTTCTACAGCGTTTTTTCCGTGATGCAATTTGATGTGACACACCCTTTAGTCGATTTTCATCAGAAGCTAAATTTAAGAAACGCACTCTAATCATATATAAAATAATTTTTCTTCAAATTTTCCCATTTTTTTATGCGGATTGGATTGTGGATTGTATATTGTGTCCAACTTTGAGCTCAATCGGTTTCGTATTTTTCGAGTTTTTGACGCGTACACAAACGAACAGAACATTTTTATATATCTCTATATATATATAAAATTGTTGTGTTCGTTTGTGTACGCGTCAAAAACTCAAAAAATACGAAACCGATTGAGCTCAAAGTTGGACACAATATACATTTCACTCCGAGGAATGTTGTTAAGCATAAAAAATTTAAAAAATGGAAAAAAATGATCTTCTATATGGCAATAGTACGTTTCTGAAATAAAGCTTCTTATGAAAATCGACCATTTCGTATTAAATATGAATTCTATGTGATGTAAACATCTTTTTCTAAGTATTTGATAGAATCGTGAACTGAAATTGTGTTTCAGATTGATTTAAAATTTATCGATTTCCCTCATTATAATCTCTATATATACAAAAATGTTCTGTTCGTTTGTGTACGCGTCAAAAGCTCTAAAATTAATAAAAAATGAAAATTCAACTCAACAATGCAACCACAATGTGCCACAGCAAAGCGTGGCAGGGTACAGCTAGTATTGTATATAGAGATAGAGAAGAGATAGATGAGGGAAATCGATAAATTTTCAATCACATCGAAACACAATTTCAGTTCAAGATTTTGTCAAACATGTAGAAAAAGATGTTTCCAACATATAGAACACATATTCATTACTGAATAGTCGATTTTCATTAGAAGCTTAATTTCAGAAACGCACCATTTTACCAATTTTTCTTCAAATTTTCCCATTTTTTATGCCGTGTCAACACTCCTTGAAGTGGATTGTATATTGTGTTCAACTTTGAGCTCAATCGGCTTCGTATTTTTCGAGTTTTTGACGCGTACACAAACGAACAGAGCATTTTCATATATATAGAGATTATAGCTCTTATATTTTTATTATAGCTTTTATATATTCGAGGTAATTTTGCATGTTGCTGCATCAAAAAAGTATCTGGACAGAGAAGAGACCGCTCAAAGAACACCGATCTCACTTCGGTGTTTTGCTAGAAATTCATTATTTCATCATCATCATTATTCATCATAATTTACCACTGGTTAATTTTGAGTACTGTTATGAAGTTAATACTGTTATGAGTTGATAATAATTAATATTTAATATATAATAAAATTATAACACATTAATAACATAACAACATTTCTGACATGTCAGTAATCACACCTTATTTACTTGTGAAAGATTTTTTTTGTTTAATGTCTTATGATATATCTTAAGTTAACAAGTTTTTTTTTGTAATATCCGGTCACTATTCGGTACCCGGCCGGGTAGCAAATATTGGCCGGGTAGCAAATATTGGCCGGATAGCTACCGGATGTCATAATTCATGTCATAAATCATAATTCGCGCACGGTGTCATAGACTGTGCGAGTCGCTGTAATTTTGCTATTGTTGTTTTCTAGGCGTGATGGTTTTTAATTAAAGGTAAAAAAAATATAATTGAATCTTCAAACTCCAGAAAATATTTTTTCTTCAACTTCATTCAGTTTCAATAGTCATTCAGCAATAGAATTCAGCCTTTTCAGAATAGAATTATTGATCCTTGGTCTGTGAGATCGTATGCTCGAGTACAGGATGGTTAATTAAAGGAAAAAAATAGGTTATACTAATAAAAACTCAATATTAAATTATTCTATAAAATAAAAATAATTATCGGTTACTAAATTATTGATAAATAATACTTTACTATGTGTAAAATCTCATTAATCGATATCGTTGATTTTTTTAAGAAAATTGCCCATCCAACATGATTATTATATTTCTCAATTACCTAGAGGTATAAGAACTATCTGTCAGAAATATTGACCACTATTATGTAAATTAAATCGAACGGTCAATTGCATATTTTGAAACGAAATTTGGGATTTTTTCCCCTAAGCAAAATATCAGAAATGCAACAAGTAAACCAAACAGCTACTATGAAACTCTCTTTCATGGATAATCCGCACCACTCGCGGATAATCGGGGTTCTGCTGTAAAAATGAAAAATAATAACGCCCAGTTTACGTTTGTTTCAGCAGATAAATTTCCAAGAAACTGTTGATCTGGCAAGGTATTAGAAGTTGTTGGCCAAGGCTACACATAGTTGTCCCATGGTACTTTTTGACAATTTTCACTTTCCTTCATAAAACGATCTTCCGGAAAAACACAAAACCTATTGTTTGTTCACAGCTTTAAAAAGAAAACAACATCACGCTCAATTGTCCCATGTTGATATTCTAGGCACAACTGTCCCACCATGTATTTTTTGTAGATCCATAATTAATTAATCGGTTCAAGTACAAGAACCTTATATGTATTATTGGTGTGATAATATAAACTTCTAGGACTGGTTTTGTAAGAAAAAAGCCAAAGTACATAATTTATAAAGAAAACTCAGAAAATGTATGTATCAAGAGAGAATAAGAAAAGGGCTGAATTGACAAAAATAAACTTACGTGGTTTATAGATAGCTCCAATTGGCATAACATGACGGAAATGTGATATGTAAATAAATAATGTTAGGGCAGCGTAATGAACATCGAAATATTTTAGTCTAGTTTTTTTCCAATTTTTATTTTTAGGAGATCTATCATTTCAAGTTCTATCACATGGTAAAACACTTTGTAAATGAAGAAGTATATAAGCATTAATTATCAATATCTTTCATTGTTTTCAGGAACAAGTGGAAGCATTGCTAAACTGAAATGCTCAAAGCTTCTGGTAGACAAGTATGGTAGAAAGCCTTTGATTGGGTTTTTCTCAGTTGCTGATTTTGAAACATGGGACAACTATGCGTAAAACGGCAGCGTAACTCCTGTGATATTCTGGGCAGCCTTGACATCGGAATATTAATCCACCCGATTACCCTCAATTCCACCGTTTCGAAAAACAATGGTCCATTGTAAAGACGAAGTTAAGGAAAGGTGATTCGAGATGCTGTACAGATGGTCGTTATTTTTACCAACCAAAATATTCACAAATAAATTATATGGCAGAACAACGTTTGCCGGGTCAGCTAGTTTTTTTTATAAAAGTGCCATGCAAAACATGTATTCCGTTCACTCAACATTGTTTTCATCGGAAAAAACGAATCTATCCAGAGATAATGCTGATTCCTTGGGTCAGAAATTCAAATGCACCTGACTTCACATTTATTATGTGTGATATCTTGTAAAATTTGTTCAGAGCACAAGTACTTCATTTGATACAGGAACAGTATCTCCAAAAAAAATTTCCAGAAAAAAACGAGAACTAACTCCTTTATCGAATAATGTTGATGTTGATATTGCAAGCAGGAAAATGTTTTTAAAATGACAAACTTACTGAGAATAAAATGTTACCAGTTAGTCGAAGAACCATATATTCCGTCGGAAACGCGATTATGTTCTTGTTCACAAGACATTAGACCATAATCCATTCCGTCTTGTTTTGCTCGACATCGACCAGGCGCACATATTTTTTCCCGCATCACTCGCTTACTAGTGAAACGACACCCCTTCTAGGCCAAGACTTGTAGTAGAAATGTGCGCAATTCGCGGGGTACTTGTATGGCTTATAAAAAGCACCCTGGGTGATGTTTTTGATCTAAATCCCAACGGGAGACCAACTTCTGCAGTTTATACCTTTTATCCCATGCGCGCAGTTTTAGACAACATTCGGAAAGGGCGAAACCGATTGCTGGTGTACAGAAATGTGCTCACAAACATTTCGATGTCAGACCCTTTTTGGAGGCAAACCAGCCATATCATCCTCCAATCCCGACTCACCGCAGGATTTCGCATTTACGCGCGCTCGCTAGCCCAGCTAGAAAAGTGTCGCAGCCGAGAGAAAACTAATCAAACTAGAAGTGAGACGAGGGTCTTTCTTGGAACCGAGCGGATAGCGTCACCAACGGCGCTCCCTGGAAAGCAGGCGGAAAGGACGCACAGAAATAAAGACGACAGAGTAAATATCTGACGTATTTCATAACGCAATGGTATGTCCAGGACTTTTGATGCGGCGGCTGCTGCTGCCTTAGGACTCCGTCTCTGCGGGTGCCATCATGAACAGTAGCGTAGCTGGCGACGACGACGATGTCAGAGTTTCTGAGATGCGATGAAAGATTGCTGAATTTCAATATCCGTGGAGAAAAATAGAGCGAAATTAAACAGATGAAGCGAAGGAATAGCCGATTTGGAAAGAAATCTGAAGTTTTTAAATCGGTGTGAGCATACGCATGCCCAGAATTAAATAAACCTAATTGAAATGATGAAATTATTGTATAATGTATGCATCATTTTCGGTTGTAGCATATTAACATCGTTTCTCGTAATTCATACAGATACAGTGATTTCATACGCTGAATGATCCAAATTTAAACCGATACTGCCATCAAACACGACTGCTGAGTATCGGGGACCGGTATACTTTTGATTATTCACTGGGCCGATAAATTCCGGTGGACTCATTAATAAAAAACCGCATCCATAATTGATTATCAACAGACGCCTAGACAACACGAAATTACCGTCACGTGACAGAACCCTGCAGCTGCAGAGTTTCCTCTGCTTAATCATCGTTACGCTCAATCATGGATACGACCCAGTCATCGAAGCACATGCACATAATCACATACACACTAAAAAAAGCCCTCAGACTGCCACCATAGAGCGACATTACGGCAGAGGCTGCTCTCTAAAATATTTGCGTAATAAAAATCATTAAATCTATGCGCACAAGGTTTCACTTGATTTCGGGGCCCCCTCCTAGCGAACAACCGAAAACCACAAGAAACAATTTTTGTGCGATGTCACTACTGTTTGCATGTGTTTTCGTCCCGAGAGTGCTTAGGAAAATCATTTTTTACCCTGCGTGGACCGAAAATAGAAACATAAAAAAGTGCAGTTGAGTGGTTTCCCTCGGTTTGATTTCGCTATGATTATGCCGTTGCCGGCGGAAAGGGATTAGTAAAGGGGACGGTGTGGGTTCGGGTGGTTCCGAGCAGCATTTTTCTATCCTGGAGGACCGCATCAAATGGCCCACTCGTGAACGGTTATTAATGATTTGATGAGGGAAGATCTAGAGCGAGAGAGGGAGAGGGAAAGCCTACGGAGTGCGTCTCGAATGGCGACGAAACCTATTTTTGACGAATGGATAAAAAACAGCAGTTGAAATCAGTCGCCGACGAACGCTGCTGATTTGGTTTGTCATGCAATCTCGAAATAATTGCGCGATGATTCCAGTGGTACGGGTGTTTTCAACACAGCTGGATTGTTTCCCAGTTTAAGGCAATGTTTACAACGTGTAATACCCTGATGATGCAATATATCAATTGCGGTTTCGTTGATGTTTAGTTTCTATATGAGATACATGCAATATTAATGGATAAATTTGTAGGATACACACAATGATTAATCTGGAATTTCTCGTGGACATTCAATACATTAAACTTGGTTTTAATACTTTGTCACTGACCTTTTAACATTCAGTAATTTGTCAAAAAAGAATGAAAATTTTTATTTATTTTACACCTTTTCTTTTGACGTGGGACTACGTCTAACCGGAGTATATGGGGGTGAAATGAAAACGTGAACACAGAACATGCAGAAAAAAATGAAAGATTCCGAATGCTTATAACTCGAACATTTCTTAATAGATCGGAAAGATATTTGCATCAATTGATAGGAAATATTTCTACGCATATATCACAATTAATAAAGTGTCATTTTCCATGAGATAAACAATTGAATAACTGTAAAATGTCAAGCGTTATGTAAACTGCCAAGTTTTGATTGGTCCGATTTACGATTTCTCCATCACATACTTTAAAATCAATGTACCTGTAAGAATCCACTTTGCAAATATACATGCAAGTCGGGGGTATTTTCGTTCCTACCGAGCTGTATTTCCCTAACACGGACTTTAAAATCAATGTGTCTGGGGGAATCCGCCATGCAAATTAGAGGCGAATGAACTTTTAAGTTTAAATCCTCTATAATACAATAAACTATATATCTAACTTTGCAAATACATGCAGGTTGAGGATGTATTTGCTCACACCAAAATGTGTTTCCCTAACACAGACCTCAAAATCAATGTGCCTGGGGAATCCGCTTTGCCAATACATGCAAGTCGGGGGTATTCTTGTTCCCACCGAAATATGTTTCCCTAAGATGGATTTCAAAACAAAGATGCCTGGTGGAATCCGCATTGCGAATATATGCAAGCTACATGTACTTTTGTACCCGCTTGTCTTTGCGCAGACCGGAATATGTTTCCCTAAAACGTACTTCTAAACTGAGAAGCTACCGAATATCGTCATTTCAGACACTAGAGGCGAATGAACTTTCGTGGTTCGAGAACTACGTAAACATGAGAGATGCAATAATTTCAGAGGGAATGTAGAATATAATGATAGTTTAACAATTCTACCGTTCACATATTTAGGTAGTCCTATATATTTTTTTTATTCAAATCGTTTATTTTTACAGGCTCAGTTACATAAGTTTAAAGGAGCCGAACTCCTTACTGTATTGTTACTAGTATATATACATTTTTCCTTAGTTCTAATGTTAATAATATAGGAAACCGATTACTCGCGGTCGACTCGAGTTTAGAAGGGTCACATATTTTATTCAGGAAAATAGGTAGTCCTAGGCATAATATCAAACGTAATCTAATTTACTTGTAACGAAGAACATAATCTATTACAATGCATGAATTGATCTTACATGGCAACTGCTCAAACTTTTTATTTACAAAGCAAAAATGTTGAATTCAATTGAGTTCGAAAATTGTTTGATTCAATCGCTAATTTAATCAATACAATACAAATTCTTACTAAGAAAAACGGTAGTCCCACGTCAACCTTGCGGATATATCATAGATATAAGCCACCCATTTTATATACTCCATACATTATTATAATGTGTTAGTGAAAACAAATGCTTCATAAGGATCCGTAATGAAAGGCATACATTGTATTTTTCATCGCTTTCCGCTACCTTTTCTTCCATATTTATGGAAATTTATGGAATTTCCCCCCTTTCAACATATCAGAAGAAAGTATATAGTAGATCAGTAAAATAATGCAAAAATACGAGTACAGAGGTTTCCAACCTACATTTACATCAAATTTGATTTTGAGTTTGTATCTGATTACAAAAGAGTTATATGATATCTGTGAAGTCAGTGTGATAGCTTGGGAGCGCTTTCGATATAGCACACCTCAAATCATCTTCAATATCCAGTCTGTTACGATGTTTTGTTTCCATCAGAAACATTGCCGAAAATCCAGATTCAGATAAATACGTTGATGCAAATGGCAGTAACACTCGTAACGCTAATTCCGCAATATTTGGACAAGAATCGATCATTGTAGTCCAGGACTAGCATTGTGATTTGTCTTCAAATAAATCATTCGCATCAGAGTCGTTTTGAAGGTCGATGAGTTCGTCCTGAAATTGATCGAAAACTTTAGCCACTGCCAGACGGAAAGCATTCCGAGCCAGATCCAAATCTTGTTTTTTTTTTTTATATCAAGGAAATATGTTTCAAATTCAACTTGAAGTAATGAAAAATGCTGCACAATCTCATTCATGATGGTGTTCGGTACTATTTTTTCGTCTGTTCCAATATCAATCACTGACGAAACAACATTGCTCTGACGTTCAAACATTGCGAAGCTATTCAATTGAGCCTTAAGTTTTCAATTCTGAAGTTTGTCGAGGAACAAATTTAGCGAATCCATAAAATCTATGATGGTGGTTTGACTTTCTTGAAGTTTTAAGTTTAGCTTGTTGAGCTGTTAGGTCATACGATATGTCATACTTCCTTATTTTAGAAGCCATAGCTATGTCCTACAAAAAACATAATATTTACCATGATTAAAAAAAATTACACATTCAAAATCACACAGATCGTGATCGTAAATACTCAGAACGACTTTTTCTCCACTCAGAAAGTCCACAAGTTACGCTGTTTGTTTCAAAGCCTGCCGAATTAAAAATCCAACCGGAAGCATAAGTCGGCTGCTTGGAATTCGTAATAAATGCGAAAAAACTGCAAAATGTGAAAAACGACACAAATCAATGCGAGTATTTTCAGATCCTTCTTCTACCTATGTATGCTCCATGTTTTTGACATATATTGTGAGACGTGTTTATGGTGTTATTCGTAAAAAAAATTATTCTGAGATCAGTGTAATGGGGACGAAGTCCCCATCTAACGAGGATAAGGAACCGAGGCTACCTCAAGCCGTCGAGGTGACGCAATCCGAGTCGATCGCCAACCCACCGTCAGAAACGACAACCTCTCGCAAGCAAACCTGTGTTCCACCCAGAGATGCCGACCTTCCTGATTTTTCAGAATTTCCCAGACTTTTTGGCACGCTCCCTGATATCCTGACAAACACTCAATTTTCCCTGATTTTTATAAAATGATCTTGATTTTTCCTGATTTTTTACTTTTTGCTTTTTGCATTTTTTACTTTTTACTCAGAAAAAAAATCCATATAAATATACAGGTAGTGTCATAATAGTCTACATTAAAAAGTCTTCCGGTCCGCGCTTATATAATGCTTACTCTTCCTTTCGATTATACCTAATCTGTTCGCATTTTCGAAGGTACAGTGTCGACATTTTTTGAATTTTGAAGTTAACGTGAAAGAAATATAATCCATAAGAATCATATGCCCGAAGGTTCTCGCAATTCAATCTCAATAATACGAAGATTAGAAACAGAATTGGAACGGAAACGATGAAAGGATTATTAGCGACCAAAAATTATGTACAGTTAAATAAAAACGATACAGGTTTCATTACATGTTCGCAGCAAATAACATCCAATGTACAAACATTTATGAAGCAAGTACGTGTAAGCATCTCATTTTTATTAAACTGTAATTATTATTAAAAAGTGTTTTATTTCTTGAACTGCTCGCAACTGGACAAATTAGCTTCCATAATTAGATAATGTTTAGAATTGTTAGGCTACCCGAAAGATTTCAGAACTTCCTGAATTGATTGCAAACAACACTGTGCATATAAAAATCAAAAAATAATACTTTTGTTTTCTCAAAAATGGGTACGAACTTTCCGGACAACCTCATATGAGCTATCCTGATTTTCCCTGATTTTTTTTTCATTCTCCCTGATTTTTCAAAAAAATAGTTGGCAACCCTGGTTCCACCGATTACCCGGTTAGTTTGAAACATAGAAGACGATCTTCTAGTTAGGACCGACCGAGCGTTAGCGAGCGTCAGACTGTATCCCCCCTTTTAATAATCAAATTCCCTCTTAGGAGGGGATTCGTCACCGGTTGAAAACCACCGATCTAGATTAATTCTAACCACGGGGACAGTGTGAGGCGGGCTACAATGCCTCTCTTGAGATTCAGAGATTCCAAATTCGGTGACAATGACACTTTCGGAAACACACAGAACACCAAAACCTTTAGTCTCTATCATATAACTGGTGTTCAGTAAAAGTGGAATTTCTTCAGTGATATAGTAAAAAAATATATACATATTTCAATCAATTCAGTAAGTTTTATTAAAAACAGAACGTTTGTTCATAAAAAAAGGCAGTGAATGTTGGCGCAACTTGTTGGAGAAGCTCTCACAAGAGCGCTGGACGGCACTGACATCCATCTTTCGGATGCAGTTCCGAATCCTGCTCGGTCAGCTGCTTGGTGTCCGTGGCCCGCCAATTATTCCTGTACACAAGGGCACTGAGGAAGCCGGCACTGGGCCAAGTTGGTCGGGTTCCGTTCATTGAGTACGTAAGGTATTTGTTTTTCCTCGAGGTACACCATCGTCTTCTTGGCGTAATGGGAAGACGCCTTGTCCGGCCAGAAGACGTACTTCCCATCAGGTTGACGAGAACCTCTGAGAACGGAACCAAAATTTTCTGGTTGATGGCAAATCCGCTCGGCTTATTAAACCAGGGCTTTGAAATCCCTTTATCGGAGATTACAATATACAGTATAAACTTTCTTCTCTAACTTATGGTTGTATTTGGACGCCTCGTCGCCAGTGTAGTACCGGTCATTGCCGGGAATGTGGGACTTCGACAGCGAAAAATAACTCTCGTCGTCCAGCGCGAACAACGTCCCGTGATTATTCTTCGTCATTCACCGGCACTGAGATTTCAAGGGTGCTATCTACTCGTCCGTGTACTCTGGGAACCTAGTCTTCTTCCGACAGATAACGCCCTCCTACCTGAGGGTTCTGTGGATGTAGGAATGGGAGCAGCGAAATTTTCGGCCTGTGTCACGCAAACTCGTATCGTCGTTGTTGTTGAACAGCTTTTTCAAAGATTCCTTCTTCTTTTTCATCATGATCTTCGCCAGACTGCGCACTACCAGTCTTCCGCTCGACTTCCGGGATGCCAGGATGCGGTAAACAGTGCTCACCGGCATTTTTGCTTTCCGAAAGTGGTTTACTGTAAACTTTTTTCCTTGACTTTCACGCGTTTCGAAGAACCGTACAACGCGCTCGGGAAGTGCTTGTTATTTCGACGCCATCTTTGATCGAACTGACAGCACCCGAGCGAAAAGAAACGAGCAACCCGTTTCTAGGGAGCCCAAAGAACAATTCTCTCGATGAGAAAACAAAATTACGCTCTTTCCTTTTTTTTACAGAAAGGTATTGAAATCACCCTCATTTTTTATTGAATACCCGTTATTTTTATATTCTTACTTACAGTCTGCGAGTTTGTGTAGGTGTAGTGTGTAGCAGCCTTCCTGTGTCATTGTTCCTCTGGCACTCGTCGTTCCTCTGGTCGATGACTCCGAGAGCTGGGATGAATGGCGTGCTGCTAATTAGTTCATTACGATTTTCAGCAATGGCGGTCAAAACTTAAGTCTATGACAAAAAGTCCTACCGCTCAGCACAGCGCAGTGAAGGTAAGATCGACAAGATGACGGAAGAAGGAAGTCAACGAGAGGGCGAGCGCAAAGATACGAGCAAAGTAAACAACATAGGGGAGGTGCAGATAAGACGGACAGTGAGGGTAAAATGGACAGGTGGTTGATTTGTATAGTTACATTATGGATTTCCAATTTCTGTTATTGAGAACCCCTCCTTCATGCTACTATATAGTATTTAAACCACCCTATGATGTGAAATACTAATTAAAAACAGAAAAGGGAAACAAAAAACGAAAATCAAACACGATTCCGCGTTTGGATGTCATTTTCACGGCTTCGATATTAATTCTTTTTAGTGGGTTAAATTCAAAATACAATTCGCTGTTGGTTACATTTCGGTTTTGAAGTTAACAGAGAAGCAATATTAGGTATGTACGGAAAAGTAAAGTCATTTGTGAGTGAAAAATTTAAATTATTGAAATTATTGTACGGCTGGGGTGAAACGGACAGTTGCCAGTGGGTGTGAGATGAACTTTGAAAAGTCTTCGAAAAAGATCCGGGATGAACTGAACTTGTCCGTGTGTTCCCGGCAGGGACTAGGCGGTAAAAGCCCCCGGAAGATCCCGATGCTGACTTCGAAACATCTGAAGGCGCGGCTGAAGTTCGTAAAAGACCACTACGATTGGATCGGTCCGGAGAAGGAAAAGCAGTGGTAAATCGCATCGGCTCGGATGGATAAAGTGAGGTCTGTCGCCCAATAGGCTCGCTTACATGCCGTAGTATACCACGAAGACATTAAAGCATGTAGGAGGAAACATTATGGTGTGGGGGTGCTTCTCCTGGTACGGGTTTGGCCCCCTGTACTGGGTGGGTAAGATCATGGATCAGTACCTCTACGCCCAAATCCTAAGGGATGTTATGCTGCCACACGTCGAGTGAGAGATGCTCCTGAAATGGCAGTTCATGCAGGATAACGATCCGAAGCACATCGTCAAGACCGTCAGGAAGTGTTTTCAGAATAACGAAGTAATAGAGTGGCCAGCGCAGTGGATCGTAATCGGGGGCTAGCGCACGATATAATAGTAATAGGGTGAGCCAGCGCAGTTACCGGATCTGAACCCTATAGATAACCTATGGGAGATCGTGAAAAGGTAGGTGCACACGGAGATGTCAAAGAATAAACAGCAACTATGGGATGGAATCCAAGCTTGTTACGTACCAACAAGCTTGGATTCCATCCCATCCCGGTCACCATATGCCAGAAATTGGTGGAAATCATGCCGAAACGGGTGCGTGAAGTGATGCGTAACAAAGGTTACACGACCAAGTACTAACACAGAAGCTTTTCACGGTATGAATTTTCTTGTTTTCGTTTTTTAACATGAATTTTAAAACCGGTCTCAATTTTTGTCGCGTCATTTTAATTGTAAAGTATGCTTAAAAGGCGTTTTTTAATGAATGACTATTATTTGAACTACAAATGTTATAAATTTATTCGAACAATGCTAATCTTAAAGTTTTATCACTTTAATTTTTGCTTGAACAGTAGACTTAATGTTTTGTCCAACCGTGTATGATCAGCCAAGGCGCTTAAACCAAATAAAGGCGCTTCTTCATTTGAATAAAACCACGTGATGGAGCATGGAAATATAATTCAAATTGATAACTATACTCATTCGACATTAGCGTTGATCAACAACTCCAATTACTGATATCCTATCACGTAACATGTACCGATTACCTTCTCCTTCATACGAATAATCCCAACAAATTCATTACTTTCATCACTACAATATAAATTGTCCCATGTAATCAATAAAAAAGTCGCATTCGGCAAAGCCGTTTTCCGTATCTGCCTTTGAAGATTGTCGCTAAGCTCCGGTTCTTATTAACCACAGTCCCCTACGGAACGCTCTGCAAACTAATCTTGGCTCGTTGGGAGATTTCATTCTCCCTATCGCATCAGCTCACGGAATCACATCATAAAAAAGACCAGAATCACTCGAGCGTTGATGATCTCTCCAGCTGAACCGCAATTGTGGTTAACGCTTCTTCCACTGCCTCGACCACAAGAGCCACTCCGACTCATGGTCCAATTGCACTGGCGAACGCGGTGCTGAATTTTTCGGCTGAACGAGATCGGAAAACAACTCCAACCCTGCCACTCGAAATCCATGCAATGCAAATTCCTCAAACGAGCAAGAGATTTGGATTTCCTCCCCCAACCGCGGGGTAGAATTAAAAAAAAAATGTTCTCGTTATCAGGGAGGAAAAATCATCTCTTATAGTTTCACAACTCTCCATCACGTCCAGCCCTGCGAGCGATTGTCGTGGGTTGGCACAAGTTCCTCCTCACTGTTTTTTAGAAGCCTTAGCAGGGGATAATCAGTGTAAATGATATTTATAAGAGGAATAATAAACGTGCACCATATTTCAAGAGCAGACCACGTGTGTGTCCTCCCAGGCGTGCGGACTCGAGAGGTTTTCGGGAGGGTGGTGGATGGTATGTGACTTTGGTGCGATTGCTTGATAGGGGTTCACATGTTTCCCGGTTCGGTTGGTGAAGGTTAGTGCAGGTTGATGTTGAAAGTTTTCAAGAACACTGCCTTTGCTGCTTGTTTGAATCACATTTTTTTGCAGACAGTGAGTCGATAATTGCTGCTAAAATAAACATTGTAAATTTTTAATTCATTTATTTTGCAGGGATGCATTGCATAAAAACTCAACCAGAATAGCCAGCTTCAATCATTTCGACAAATAGAGGCGCAGTTTCCAGCTGAGAATTCGCTTCCATTAATTTCTCATTATCACCATTCGCACCACTGCGCTGTCAACTTCCAATGGCCATTGAAACGAACTTCCGCCAGCCGGAAAATCAATGGAGAGCATACGGTCGCCGTCGATTCGCCAAATGGTGAACGTACAAAATTTAATTATAATAATCCGCATATAAGATTATCTGTTAATTGAATTTCCATTTACCGAATTCCTGAAACGGCGTGTGCTCTACAACGGTGGGCAAATACGGACAGGAAGGACATCGATTCGAAGCCACGAGAGGACCACGTCTCGACACGACTACTGCGTGTAATGTCAATCAAAATGTGTCACAACAGATTTAAAACGATCCATCGGAAGATGTGGAAAGTTCTCGATTCGGTTAAATAAATTAAAGTCACGTGGCCAACCTTACGCCGTTCCCCGCCCCATTCGTGCCGCCTCTCATCGGGTGCCGACACTCGGCAACCACCGAGGACACACACTTCTCTATCACTTAATACCGTGATGAAGTTGATTGACTGACGCTTTCCTCCTACATCCTGGTTTGGTGCTGCTCGCGGACGCACATCCATCAGCGAAAAGACGGCGGGAAACACACAAGTATGCGGCAACGACGCTGCGACGCAATGCAGGATAATGAAATCCCTTCACCCTCACCCAAAGTAGTGGGAGTTTCGTCGGCAAAATAATCCTCCCAGACTGTCGAAATTAACTCCGTTGCGATTGATCAACTGTGGATGATTATCGATTTCATTAGTTGGAATTTAAATGGAAATAGAGCAGAAACGAAGAGAACCTCTAGATGGTTACTGAACCTCTCTCATCTGGAGGGAAAGAAAATCGTAAGAATAACAAAACCGAATGAGCCCATCGAGAAGTATAAGCTTTCATCCACTTTATAACCACTTTGCAGTGAATTCCATATCTGACATATTTAGTTGCTTTCACATTTTCGCAGAGCACAAATGCGCCAATAAAACTGATTTTAAAGTATTAGATAACACCCCAATGGAAGCAAAATGCTCATACCAAAATGCAATCGCTCCTCCGCGCAGTGTCAAAGGTCCATTTCCCACACATATGACACATGTATTGGTACTCTTGTAAGTAACCTTTTTGCGACACATCATATGGCTGAAATGTCGGAAGGTTGTAGCATTAAAATATTTTCGAGTTCTATTACAACGCAAATATTGATGCTGGAAATAATCTGTCGCACAAATTGCATCAGAGTGATCTAGTTTCGCTCGAAGGACGGTACATTACACCAGCGAAAAGGACATTGGGTTATCTTGTGTGTTCCGAAGTGTCAACAAAATACTGGAAAATACGGAAAAGGTTTGATATCTAATGTGCAATCAGTAACTTATCTTAGTCCCGGAAGGTGTTTGAAGACCAATTCAACATATGTTTCATCGTTCATTACTATGTATCCATTGAATCTGGCGAACACCTGATCATACAGTCTTCGGATCTGCTTTTTACCCGTAATGTTTTGCTATGCGGTCTATTTGATGGTTGTGTCCCATTCACCTGAATACCATTCACCCGAATCACGTTTACCCGAAGCACATTTACCCGAATGTAACACATACCCGAATGACATTCACCCGAATGTGACAAATACCCGAATGGAACATGTACCCGAATGGACATTTACCCGAATGCAACAAATACATGAATGAATTGTTTACCCGAACGAAGAAGGAAAAATTTCGACAAAGCAGATCATGAGGTTTGTCGAATCTCCTGTTACGAAGTTAAGAATTAAAAAGAGAAATTGTAATAAGAAAATTCGAAAACGATGTTGAAGACTTCGCTGTGTCGTTTTTAGAAAATAGTGTAGGCACAACGGACATGCCGTCTTTTATTTCTTTCTGTATTGCTCTTCAAGGCCAAGAGATCATTCAGAAATGAGTATGGATTATGCAATATTCCGAAAATTAAGCAGGTAACATTAACATATAAAATTTAAATGAAATTGTGAAAAGAATAGAATAGAAAAAAATGGTACTTACGTAATTATCGCCGCAGCGCAGTTTTTATCATGAATTTATTATTTCGTCATGAAATTTATTCTGAGATCAATGTATTAGCGGCGAAGTCCCCATTCAACGAAGATAAGGAACCGAGGCGGCACTAAGCCGCCGAGGAGACGCAATCCGAGTCGGCCGCCGACCCGCCGTCGGAAGCAGTGGCCTCTCGCAAGCAAACCTGTCTTCCACCGATTGCCCGGTTTGTCTGAAACATAGGAGACGATCCTTTAGTCAACTCCAACCGAGCGTTAGCGAGCGTAGGACGGCATAAGTTTACCTGGTGTTTATGCATTTTGCCCGGTTAATTATGCATGTCATATATTTTATTGCGAAAAACTAAATTCATAATCAAAATTGCACTTCGGTGCAATAATACGTATGTACCAAAAGTGTCAGTTCTCTTTTAAGTAAACGGGCTGCGTCATACATACGAATGGATAAATTTCATAATACACTATAAAATTGCATTCTTTCACTTTTCATTATTTTGAGAAAGATTTTATTCAACGCCACTATTTCTCAAATTGCACTACCCACGAAAATACTTTTTGAATGGAAATGAACGTACGAGACATACATGATCTTCATATAACGCTGATTAGAAATAAATATACAAAGACTTCCTAATAATAATATTTGCGTATTATTCGAAAATATCCTTCTTTCGGGTAAGTGTCGCATTCGGATAGATGTTACATTCGGGTAATTGTTACATTCGGGTAACTGTCACATTCGGGTAGACTTTGGTGATGAAGTATCTCATCAAGTACGATCTTGACTCAAAACTCTGAAGATTTTTCTCGAAAATCCTTGTTTCAAATTGGCGTACACAATATCTCAAGTTCTATTGAACGAATTTATTTCAATCTCGATATTAATACATCTCTATACATCTCTCTATGGCACGAGACCATATAAAAATGTTTTTGTCATTTTTTACTATTTAAAAACAATTGGAATCGTCATAAAAATGTGCAGAAATACATTTTTTTAAACGGCCACCATTTTGTCCATCTTTTTTTTTTTGTTGGCTTGTCTGAGATTCATACCATGACATTTTTACTAATTAAGTTTTGAATTTACTTGGGCCGAAATCGTGTACATCAGCACTGTTCTCCATTTCATTGCAAAAATTTTCAAGAAAGATTCCGAGGCGCCACAATGTGAAGTTCCAGCCTAATGTACACATCAGACATTGCTGCTTTTGACTACCACTTGTTCCGGTCGAATATACGATACGAAGATTGTTTCAATGTGGAAAAGACGTAGATATTATTTCAAATGAAATATATTTGATGATTTTCTCTGGGCAAAGCTCCAAAGTCACAAAAAATACCCAAGAATATATTTGTTCCCTCAATATGATGGCAGACGAAATCTCACGAAAAAAAATCGAGGGGTTGTATCCGAGACACGACGTAGGACTACGCAATCTTTTTTTTAAATTTTGTTGGTTTATCATTTCGTATATCATTTCCGAATACGTCGAATTTTCATAAATAACTCTTTAGTAAAAAGTTTCGGGGTCCCTGAAAAGGTTTAATGGCTTGCGTGGTTATGTAGAATCATTTCGAGAAGCAACGATTCTGTCTTGCCTTTGCGCGAACAATACACTAATTGGTCATATGTCGCAATTTGTTTCTTTATATCAATACACGCATTGCACTGAGTATTTAAGGAGAGGCATCTTCCGTGCATCGCCATTCAACAAGCATCAAACACGCATCTAATAGATGCACATAGTTGCATTGATAAAAATGAAACACGACGAGAATGGCCGTTTAGGAAAAATCGTTTCTTGACTCTCGGTCAAAACCGTCAACAATGCTAGGAGCTTGTTGCATCAGAATAGAGCCAATGTGCTGCTTACTATGCCAGTGTGGAGTTTACTTCGCAAATATTCTCTTTTCGCAATCCCCTTCGTTGTTTCTATTCTAGCGGCTGCATTAGTTGCTCGTTATTGTCAGCTCTGTTCGGGAAAGCACACAAATGGACAGAACAGAAATGTATGGGAAAATGGGAATGCTTCCAATACTCTTCAATTTAAACCATATACAGACTATGGGATTGTAATGTATAGCATATCAAACAAATCTTAGAAAATTTCCGATTCGATTGGTATGCAAATCGTTAAAATCCGTTCGCAGCAAAAATAGTTATTAACGTTAACTTTATTTCATTAAAACGTGACCTGTTTTCTGATTTGGCACCCTTAATGTAAGATTAATCCATTCCAATTATATTATACTAGCTGATGAGGCAAACTTCGCCCCGCCCAAAATTTGTTTTTTTTCAATCTACGATACGAAATACTCAAAAAAATGTTATAAAAAACATTCGGCTGTCTGAATTTTCTCTTATACAGTCCTCACAGTCAATTTTGACCTGGGTAATACAGTTTGCCACATGTAAACATATTTTATAGGCTGTATTGCAGCCTGCAGCTCATCATTGTAGTTATTTCCAATTGACGATGCGATTGACATTGCTTTATTAACAATTCTCATGAAATTTTCGACTAGCCCATTTTGTTGTGGGAAAAATGGTGTAGAGTATATTGTCTGAATTCCTCTTCCACGAAAAAAGCTTTCAAATTCTTCACCATTGGTATCGAGCGCAATCGTCTCTCAAACCGTTTTAGCAGAGAATATTCTTTGCATTAGAGTTGGTTTCACCGGTCTACCATTTGTGGCACAAGTTTCGCATGACCCATTGATCAGCATCTGTGGCCATGCCAGGTCACCACACTCGCACAATTGAGTTTTGTCAATATTCCGTTCTTGATGGATAGGTCATTCGAGACAGCTTAAAATCTGCTCAGATACTTCGACCACTTTCCTGACTACAACTTCCAATTGGGTTGTCTCATCTTTTGCGGTTGAATTCTGCGTTTTAACGCTTTTCAGTCGGCAGGACGCGGCCCAAGTTGACCGCATTTACTGCATTTAAATTTTATAACGGGCAGAACCTGTTGCGGTGCGCCCTCCTATTACATCTGGAACAACGTTCCCGACGACTCCTAGAAAAAGCAATGCTAGCACGATATTCTTTAGTCTAAATTCTCTGGTTTATTCGTTTCCCTCCGTCTCTCGTTGCCGATTGTACGATGAATTTCGCTTCGCCACTGAATGTGCTAGCAATTCTAGCAAGTTCGCGGTTGAACATGTCCTTGAGCAACTGAGCTTTGACGAAACGTTTCTGATCTGCTGCAATATACTCACAAAGACGTACATTCTCATTTGTCTGGCATGTAAACTCATAATCGATTCTCCTGATCGTTGTCGCGTGCACGAAAATGCTCCGTGCTCAGCCGCAGTGTCGATTGTTGATCAAAAATGACTTTCGATGTTCTTAACAAAAGTTGTGTAGCAATGACCTTCCTTCAGGTTTGGCCTCAACTTACATGCTCGTACAATACCCTGCAATTCTTCACCCATTGAAAGATAAAGCAGTTGTGACCGTAGTATGTGTCACACACGTTGGATAGAGACGCTGCGATCTCAGAGCTTCCAATATATTTGAACCACTCTTAAAACCACTTTGAACCACATTTTGTTTGCAGGTACGTTTTATGAGAAAGGTTGGATTTGATCTCATCGGACGTTCGTATTACTTGTCGTCGCTTCATACGCCGGAATGTCACGACACTTCCAGCTATCATCTGCTTCAGTGCATACAATGTTGTTTCCTGGGAACTATTGTTACTGATCGAGCATTTTCCGGCTCGTTGTTTCTTTTCGATATTGGGTGGTTTCTTCGACATACCATTTTTTTCAAAAGCGGTTGTCCCAACACGCAGTTTTTAGGCGGTTGTCCCGACACGCCCCTTTTTCCAAGCGGTTGTCCCAACACGCAATTTTTCAGACGGTTGTCCCGACACGTCACTTTTTCCAAGCGGTTGTCCCAACACGCCATTTTCTTGAATTTCTTTCCCCTATGCCGGGTGATTTCACTGAATATTTAATGTATTGTTTTTTTGCCAAAAAACATAAAATGTCCGGCAGAATCGCCAATGTGGAGCTTCCGATATTCACTGTAAGGGTTCCTCAATGCCGGTAGTAAAATCCTACAGTGAAATCACCCGATACAGAGAGGAAATATTAAGTGTGGCTTGCCTATTCGACCGTTGTCTGCTGAAGGAGGAAATGATGTGACATGTGTGCTACTACTGCCGCTATGATATAACACCAACATCACTGTTATACTATCAGCTGCGAGGGGTAGGGCATTGTGCATTTAATCTCTCTTCTACACACCTCACACCTAAAATCTTCAGATGCCAAATTTAGCTCCATTTGCTTGATTATTTTCGAGTTATGCCGAAGTTTGTTTTACGTTTGTATGACAGCCCTCCCTATGAAAGGAGGGAGGAGTGTCGAACCACCAAAGAAACATTTATTGCATCCTAAAACCTCCATATGCCAAAATTTGGTTTCGTTTACTTGATTAATTCTCGAGTAATGCAGAAATTTGTGATTCATTTATATGGCAGCACCAACCCCCCCAACCCCCCATTATTTTTTTTAATTCCACTCGACATTAGGCAAAGGAAACGATCCAAAAAGTAAGTAGAGTGAGAAAATGCAAAGGATAACAACATCAAAAATACAAATATAATCTGACTACTTTAGCTATAGTCTACCCTAAAGATTCCTAATGTGATCTATCAACGACGTCGTCGGCGAGCTTGAGCTTGGGTAGACTGTATAATTCGTAGTTGCTCTCCGTGATTGACCTGAACCAACCAAATAGCACAAAGAACACACAGAATGACGCTTGGGACTAGCAAATCATTCCCGTTGTGCAATTTTCGGTGATAGTCAATAACGACGCCGGCCACGTCCTCACAGTCACCAGGGAAAGGGAAAGGGAAAGAATGTTAGTATGATAATCACCGCCCGAAGGCCAGAAGGGTCGCCTCTATAGCGGTGTTCCCTAGCGATTATCATGGAAAGGATAGTTGTTAGTGGGAGAGGTAAGTCCCAGGATTCACTCTGGTAAGTGATGTGATTATGTGAACGGGAACTATCGACCACTCAACGAAACGAAAACTCGAAAATCAAATACATTTCGTAGTGGCTATTGAAGGGTGACCTGAAAAGGTCTCGTTTGTTCGCCGAAACGAATATTCAAAAATCAAATGCACACCGTAGCTGCTGAAGGTATTAAAGGGTGACCTGAAAAGGTTACCTCTGCATTAAGATCGGAATTGTGATAAGAGATGTGAATCTGTAAACGCGAACATAATTACTCGACGAAACGAAAATTAGAACATCGGATGTATCTCGAAGTAGTTGAAAATAATAAAGGATGTCCTGAAAAGGTCTCCTACAATATATCGGACTGAATATATACTTTATACCTATTGAGATCGGTATGCATTGAATATAGAAACCCTCATTTTACATTATGTTCCTGCAAAAATACGTCAGAAATAAAAAAACATTCGTATACAAGACTCCTGAGGAATAATGCAGCGAGAGTAAAGAGTAGAAAGTAAAGAGAGTAGAAAGTAGAGAGTAAAGAAAGAGAGAGAGAGAGAAAGAGAGAGAGAGAAAACTAGACTCATCCGACATAAACAAATGCGCATCAGGAAAAAGAGAACTCTTTCCACTCAAGTTTCGCACGGAAAAGAGTATTATAAATAAATTGCGCACCAGTACCATTCAATGTAATAGAAAACATGAGAAGTGCATATTTTCATAGCTATCTCAATCGCACTAATCACTCTAAGAGCCCCCGCAGACTGCAGACTGACTTGTTGGTCGATAGTTCGGTCGGCTTCACGTTACACGTCTTTTCATGGTACATACACTGCCGTTCTACGCATAGTTGTCCCATGTTACTTTTTGACGATTTTCACTTTTCTTCCTAAAACGTTGTTTTAAGCATAATCTTACGGAAAAACACAAAAAATCATATAGTTTGTTCCCAGCATTTAAAAAAAAACAACATCAAGTTCAATTGTCCTATGTTAATATTCTATTCATAACTGTCCCACCATGTATTTTTTGTAGATCCATATCGAATAAATCGGTTCAAGTACAAGAATTTCATGTCACACTTTCAGCAGGGCTAATGCACTCATTCCTGGTTTGGAAGAACGAACTAATTCTCACTATCCAACGTAATCAAATATTAACATACATGACTCCAAACATTGAGCAATACGTGAGCCCCCTAAGCGCAAGCCCTGTTTTATGCTGTCTACGCACAATTTGCATTGGTTGGGATAGGGTTACCAGGGCCCCGGTCAAAACCATCACTACATACTTTTCAGATTGATCGCTCAACACAAAGGAGCGAATTATCTACAGTGGAACAAAAAAACTAAAACACATAGAAATCAAATAAGATTCTGCTGAAAACAGCATTCATAAACGTTTATGTAACAATAAGCGAGATATGCAGAAATAGAGCGGAGAAATAGAGTAATGGGCACCTTACACGATCAAAATGATTGACAATAAGTGTCTTCAATATCGTGACAGCTAGGCTTTCGACATCCGATCTAACCTCAATCAATATTTTCCCACCTTACACGGTCAATATCGCCCTCGACCGGAGACAACGAAAATATCCGCGATGGCTAGTGGCGACATTCGAGTTTGGGATCCAAACTATTCTCCATCAGATTAGAAGGCTAAAAGGCAATTTTTAATTGGTAAAATTTGAATAAAAATATCTACTTGGTATTATTTAATTAGTTGAAGCGCGTAGTCCTAACCCTAACTTAACCTATTTCCTCTGAATTTTTAGATATTCCTACTAAAATTTATTATTATAATATAACGTCAATTCCGGACACTTTGTATGGGATTTTCTCACCACTTGCAGAAAAAAAGTGATTTGCATTCACATAGAATACTAATTTCATTCGGAAAAGTTAATTTTCATTCATAATTCACACTTTGAAACTCGTTTTTCCTTCTCAAAAACACATCATAATACTCGCTTCACAAATACAGACTGTTCCTTTCAGTTTCAGAGATGCCAGAATATTTTAGTTTGCGAAAATATATGCAAATTATATTATCTGCAAGCAAATGTTCCATAAATAAGACTATGACAGTAGAACCACGATTATCCGCGAGCGGGTAATCCACCGTGCGGATTATTCGCAACTGCGAGTTCCATAGTAAATCAATAGGTCTTTCCGGAATTTGTTAGTGAGTGGTAGGCCCATGATCTTTTGTTGTAGTCATGGCTTTTACATTATTTAACCACTGATATACACGACCTTATAGATGAATAGTTTAATGATTTCTGTATTGATAAAACATAGTTTTTATGTTGAAACATCTTTTTTCGTGTTTGCATTTCTTTTTTGATCCTTTAATGGGTCATCCGCGATTTTCGTTATTCGCGGTGAGTTTACCCGACTATTCCGCGGATAATCGGGATTCTACTGTAACTTGAATTAACACGTGATGTTTTTTCGCCTGTGGTTTTCCCAAATCTTCTCATTCTCCAAATTTTATAGCGGAGTGTGAAGAAACACACAACTTAGACTAAAGAGCATTCGCTAGTGCAAAGAATGACCGAGTTCAACGTTAAAAAATTCCTAAGACGTTGTTAATTTTCATTCACTCTCTCACCATCACATTGTCAGTTTGCTTTGAGGTTTTGATATGTGTCGTGAAAAGTACCGTATTTTGCTATTTAAAGTACAGTAATTTACATTTAATGCGACCTTTTTCTAATTGGACAGACAGTTTATAAATTTAAATTGCAATAGCAAAAAAGACTAACAAAAATTAAATATCCGCTTGCAAATCTGGCAACTCAGTCTGGAAGTCCGTGGGGTAAAACATCAACATCATGCATCCATATGATATGTCACGATATTGATGCCCGAAAATCAGAAAATCGGGATTTCTGCGTTGTCGGCCATGTTCAGCTGTCATTATGCTCTCAAATGTCATCATATTGTCAATAAAGTGGACCGTGTAAGGTCCGCTTAAGGTATAGGGACTTAGCTTGTTTGTCTCTTTCTGTCGTTCACGTAATTGCTGGTATCGCTAGCCGATGCAATTCGATGTCTTCTCAGAAAATTGCCTCGAAGTACACATACACACACAGCCACATGTCGTTGCGCGAACAGAAAAAATAAACTCTAACGAAAAACCCAGATTTATTTATCTGATGCAACATAGGAGTGAATTATAAATTCACAGAGCTCGAAGAAATATTTTACCACGAAATCACGAAATATCTTCGATCAAATGTTTCGGGTTGTTTTCGAAACAATGTTTTTTCCCATCACTTCACAGACAAATCACACAAGAAAAAAACTAATTGAAGCTAACGGAGCGACCGAATAGCATGTCTACGCTCGGTGACTGCTCTCGCTAGACTCCCCTATCAACGACGTCGTCGACGAGGTCTAAAAATCGACCCCTATTAATTAACACAAGATCTTATTTTAAGCTTTCAAGATACTGTAAATGTTGTGTTACGAGAACCAGCTTGTTACAAGAATAATTAACATTTTAGTAGAATGTATTATTGTTGTAATTTGTATTAATAATTATTCATTACACATGATATTTATTGAATTTTATGTCTATTTATTGATGAAAAAATGATGCCAACGTTACTCACTTAACCAAACGTAGTTTTTAAATTGGTAAATATTTTGTATGAATAAGATGAAGATAAAATTGTTAAACAAATTTGGTTATAGGAGTCGATTGCATCACTTCATTCTGGAACAGATGTCTCTTGCCCAAAATAGTTTGAGAATCCCTGGTTTAACCAAACAACGCGTAGTCGATTTACGCAAGCTAAACCGCGATTCTAAGTACGCGCACATAAAATTGCAGCCTAAAATATGAATCAAACGTAGCTGACATTCTACCAACTCGTGACCAAGGCAGCTGAATTTCACTAAAAAGTAAAATTGAAAGTGTAACGAGAAATGGCGATAGCATTGCGAGCCGAACCTGGATGTAGGTACTTCCAATCGAACGAAGTTTTTTATTTGAAACTTTGCCCCTCATATTTCCGCACTCCATCCCAAGATCTGCAACTTTATAGAGTTAGTTGATGCGGTTCCGGAACCATTTGCGGAAAGGAAGGAGAAGATCAAGGTCTCCAAGTTTACCGAGTTATCATGCTTTGGTGTGAATAAGAAAACAACGCGTCGTCGGGGCGTAGTCAATTTGGTGACAAAACATAGCCTTCCATTCACGGATCGAATTGGGAGTGTTTTCGCCCAGATAGGTGTTTTTGAAGAAAAATGTTTGATTCCAAACATCCTATAATTGCATGAAATGTCGAGATCTACTGTCATCTCGATTTTTTTATCAAAAATCGACACTCTGGACATACGTATGGTTTAGGGTTCGCGTAAGTCAACATTTCGCACGAAATTCCATATGAAAAATCGAGATGACCTAGTGGAGACAATCTGGCGTAGTGGTAACATCCATATCTCTCTCGCAGAGATCACGAGTTCAATTCTCACTCCCGACATTCTCCCAAAAATGGGAGTAAAAGTGACGAACCAGCCGAAATGTGTTGGAAGTCACTATAATAGAGAACAAAAAAAACGAGCTGTTCAGTCTGGGAATAAAGACTAGGTTGCGGTGGACTGTATTTTCGGGAACTTCTGAGCTCGGGACCAATTGGCTGAACGGGTGGAGCTCTCGTCGGGGATCGTGGTCGGATGCGGGTTGATTCGCTGGATCGGAAGCCTTGAGAAAGGCTGAATACTCTTTTGGAATTAGACGGAAGCCTTGAGAAAGGCTGAATACTCTTTTGGAATTAGAAATGTAGAGGAAAAGATGCAAAAACTTAACAACTCTTTCATATATTTCTTTCTACTTCTTCTATATGTTTCGGTCGGGTGCTTCTTCTTCCGTTGCTGCTTTCCTCGGATGTTGTCGTCGCGATGGTCGGTGAAATAGTGAGAGCCAATTGCGTTGTTGTTAGTCTTTCTCTGCTGTGCTGCGTAATTTATTCGCTGGTGGCGTGGCATACGACGTTCGTAGGTGTGGCATTTGACGGGGGGTTTTCTCTTCCGTTGGGACGAAACAAGAGTAGTTGTCAAAAATTCTGAACATTCAAAATAGCCGTACTTGTTAGCATAAGTGAGAGACATAAGTACCAACGTAGAAAGCACAGGTAGGTAAGCACAGAAATGTACAGAACATAAGTATGGGAAAGTTGGCATGCTTCCAATTTTTGTTAATGTAAACAATTTATGGATTAAGGATGTGTAATAGACCCCTAGAAACCAGAATCATCACTATAGGGCTAGAAACATAACAGTATTGAATAATTCCAAATGAAATCGACAAAAAAAGACAAAACATGAGTATTTTTGATTAGAATGAAAGTGTGTATTCTATTTGGGTTAGAGGAAATATGAGTTTTCCACAGCAATTGGGAATTTTTTGACTCATGCGTAACTTTTGAAAAGAGCGTATCGATTTGAGTAAGAGAAATCTTTGATAATTCATATCTCAAAAACTATGAGTCGTACCGAAATAGTGTCTTAGAAAGAGTTATAGAGTATTGATGGTTGAATATGAAAAAAATGTACACTGAGAAAAAAATTAGTACTCTTTTTTATTTACAAAATAAAAATTTAATTTGCAATATCCAAAATACATTTTTTTAAATTTTTTCAAACAAAACAGAAGTCATGCAGGAAATTAAAAAAATGGGCCCAATATGGTAAAACTATTTTTGAGGAATTTTGTGGAACATCGAATTTTTAAGAATTTTCGAAACTTCTAATTTTTGTATGTTAACAATCATTCTTAGCCAAAAATTATGAATTCTGATGTAATTTAAAACAAAAAATTTTATTATCAATCTCCTTCTAAATGCAACCATTCTCGAGATATTTAAAAAAAAGTATTTCTAATTTGAAATCTTTTTTATAGTAAATAATCTTTTTTATATGTTTGTCGTGTTATACCATCATGTTCATGAAATTTTATGAATTTTCTTATAATTTCCAACATTTTGTTTGATTGATTGAAGCTTGTATTAAGATAACAAAGATTTTTTAGTTTCGCTACGTTTTGTATTAACCCACATGTCTTCGAATGTTTCGTAACGTAACTCCTAAACATATGTCTTTACCATAACGATGTATTTGGAAAAGTTGTTGGAAATTATAAGCGAATTCATAAAATCTCATGAACATGATTGTATAACACGACAAACATATTTAAAGGGCCTATTTACTATTAAAAAGACAATAAATTACAAATATTTTTTTCAATATCTCGAGAATGGCGACATTTAGAAGGAGATTGATAATAACCTTTTTTGTTTTAAATAACACCAAGATTCATAATTTGTGATTGAAAATGACTGCTAACATACAAGAACTCGAAATTTCAAAAATTCCTAAAAATTCCATGTTCCACAAAGTTCGCCAAAACAGTTTACCATCATGGGCCAATTTTTTAAATTTTTTACATGATTTCTATTTTATATGAAAAAATTTAAAAAAAATATAAAAAAATACATATTTTTTTGATATCGCAAATTAATATTTTATTTTGTAAATAAAAAAAGAGTACTAATTTTTCTTCTCAGTGTATATTTTTTTCAAATTAAGCCAACAGTACTCTATAACTCTTTCTAATACACTATTTCGGTACTACTCATATTTTTTGAGATATAAATTATCAAAGATTTTTCTTACTCAAATCGATACGCCCTTTCCAAAAGTTACGCATGAGTCAAAAAATGAACCATGTATTCGGAAAAGTTGTTGGAAATTATAAGCAAATTCCTAAAATTTCATGAACATGACGGTATAACACGACAAAAATATTAAAAGGAATTATTTACTATAAAAAAGACAATAAATTAGAAATATTTTTTTAAATATCTCGAGAATGGCTACATTTGGAAGGAGATTGATAATAACCTTTTTTGTTTCAAATCACATCAGGATTCATAATTTGTGGCTAAAAATGATTGTTAACATACAACAATTCGAAGTTTCGAAAATTCCTAAAAATTCCATGTTCCACAAAGTTCGTCAAAAATAGTTTTACCATCTTAGGCCCATTTTTTAAATTTTCTGCATGACTTCTATTTTGTATAAAAAAAATCAAAAAAATTATTAAAAAATATGTATTTTGGATATTGCAAATTGAATTTTTCATTTTGTAAATAAAAAAAGAGTACTAATTTTTTTCTCAGTGTACATTTTTTTATATTCAACCATCAATACTCTATAACTCTTTCTAAGACACTATGTCGGTACGACTATCAAAAATTATCAAAGATTTCTCTTACTCTAATCGATACGCCCTTTTCAAAAGTCAAAAAAATTCCAATTGCTGTGGAAAACTCATATTTCCTCTAACCCAAACGGAATACACACTTTCATTGGAATCAAAAATACAAGATTTTAAAATCTGCAGGACGATTTCATTTGGAATTGCTGTATAATATTACAGTCAATTCCGGAATAGCCAGAGATTCAAAGTGGCATTGATATAAAAAAAAACTCCTGTACAGAAATTATAATTAACTAGCTGTACCCTGCCACGCTTTGCTGTGGCACATTGTGGTTGCATGGTTGAGTTGGATTTTTTTAAATTTTTATGACTTTTCGAGTTTTTGACGCGTACACAAACGAACAGAACATTTTTGTATATATAGAGATAGAGATGGATGAGGGAAATCGATAAATTTTAAATCAATTCAAAACATAACTTCGGTTCACGATTTTGTCAAACACTTGGAAAAAAGATTTTTTTTTATCTGTATTATAGTGATTTTCAACTCAATTTGGCTGGTTCGTCACTTTTACTTCAATTTTTGGAAGAATGTCGGGAGTGAGAATTGAACTCATGCCCTTTAGCGTGAGAGGCATGGATGTTACCACTACGCCAGATCACCTCCACATTGGAAAAAAGATGTTATATCACATAGAACTCATATTTAATACGGAATGGTCGATTGTCATTAGAAGCCTAATTTCAGAAACGCACTATGGCCATATAAAAAATCATTTTTCTACATTTTTTCAATTTTTTAAGACGTAACTACATTCCTTGGAGTGAAATGTATATTGTGTCCAGCTTTGAGCTCAATTGGTTTCGTACTTTTCGAGTTTTTGACGCGTACACAAACGAACACAACATTTTTATATATAGTGACTAGCTGTACCCTGCCACGCTTTGCTGTGGCACATTGTGGTCGCATGGTTGAGTTGAATTTTTCATTTTTTTATGTTGTAACAACAATCCTCGATGTGTTTCGTTGTTTTGTATATTGTATCATAGTTTGAGCTCAGTCGGTCCCGTACTTTTCGAGTTTTTAACGCGCACACAAACGAACAGAAATTTTTTATGTATATAAAGATAGATGAAGGAAATCGATAAATTTCAAATCACTTCGAAACACAATTTCAGTTCATGATTTTGTCGAACACGTGGAAAAAAGATGTTTCCTTCGCATAGAACACATATTCATTGCTGAATAGTCGATTTTCATTAGAAGCTCAATTTCAGAAACGCACTCTGGTCATATATAAAATCATTTTTATTCCAATTTTCCAATTTGTTATGCCGTAACAACACTGCTTGAAGTGGGTTGTATGTTGTGTACAACTTTGAGCTCAATCGATTTCGTACTTTTCGAGTTTCTGACGCGTACACAAACGAACATTTTTGAATATATAGAGATGACATAATGGTATAACATATAATCCGTACCAGTAGCAAATCATCGTGTATTTTCGGAAGGAAAAGGAACACAAATTTCTAAAATTGAGGGAATTCGTGAAGCTTACTGATTATATTTTATGTTTCGCTTCAGTTGACAGATTTTTCTACGATGATTAAAATGTGGACAACAAAAAAGTCACGACATAAACGCTATGATAATTGTGACAAATTTTATGAAAAAAATTCTTTGGCATCTAAATGTTTCTCAAAGCAGGTACATCTAAGAATGTTTGATTGATTGGTTTTATTCTCGGTTTTATTCACTTACAAAATTTCTCCAAAAAATGTTTGTTTAGTTTACGTGTCCCGTTTTAATCCTCGAATTATTTGGTCATCCTAACATAGTGGTCATAAATATCCACGAAGCCAAACAAGATATCAACTGGCAAGTTTATCCCCGTTCAGTTTCTGAATAAGAGCTATCCTTTCCTTAAACACTAATATTTTCGAACAAAACAGACGATAACCCTCTGAGGGTAAGCTGATAAACGTCCCCACCCCTTTCAATGGTTGTACCCAGAAGTAATTAATACTAAATTAAAAGAAAATAATTTTCTTGAAGAATATTTAGGAAGCTATTATGGCACTAATGTTTCCTTCCTAATCACTAGCGATTGCTCAGCATTCACTTATTGCCAAAACAGAATCCGAGGCAGCAATACACCGCAGCAGCATACCCTTGGAAAACCGACATGGCGAACGATTCGATCCTACATGTCCAATTCCCTTTCCCGCTCTCGTTTTCGTAATTCCCGTAAGCCGTTCGACGCCTCTTCGCAAGGTATGTTCGAACCTGATAGCGGGCCGGAGTACGTGAATGCAGCAGTGCGTGATGATGAGCTTGTGTCTAATCTTCTTTTCCGCGTACTGAAGCTCCACCCTTCGCGCGGCACTTCCTAATATATATAAGCCGTTCCGGCCATAATCCTGCCGGGATGGCTGTCGGTTGCTGATGCTTCGATTTCAAGCGTGGATTCTACCACCACATCCCCTTCGCCACGACCTTCGCTCCCGGTGCCATATGCTGGAAACATAGTTGAGAACAACATAATAACGTAATAAAATCTAATAAAGATTGGTTCTAGCGCCCTGGTTTTCCTGCCGCCGTCCCCGCTGCCAGAGGGCGGTAATAAAAAGTTGTTGCCGATTCCCTGCGGATCTGCGTCTATCGGCGGAAAGCTGGAGAAGCTGTTGCGTAGGATGCTCTGTCACCTCCGGGAATTGATTGGCTTTGGCGTTACCATCGTCGTCAACAACAGCGGCACGACGTCACCAACACCACCACCTCCACCTCGTCGCAGCAACAGCAACAGCAGCGGGAAGTCGAAATCGAAGCTGTGGCGGAACGGGATGGGTGGTGAATGTGTGGGATAGGGAAAATTTCCTTCCTAGGCGGCTTATCGTACGTGCAAGGATGCATGAATAAATTATGAGGAATTATGAGAGTCGTTACCGGGGGTGATTATAGCTAATCAATCACGGCGAGACCGAATTCTGTCTGCAAGGTAGGCATTTTCGTGCCTTGCGTTAATTGAAGCGTGAACGAGAATAACATCAGATTAAATTGATTGTACATGTGAGGCTACGCTATTGGAAAGTATTTAAAAAGAGTAATGATGAGCATAATCTATAAATGATGAATCACAAGGCAAGGAACAACTTCAACTGCGTATGTATATTTTAAAAATTAAATTCAAACAAAAGACAGGATACCAATACTTCGAATAAAATTAAAAGAGACCTTCGATGAAACCAACTCCATTCATACGGCATCTCTCGACAACATGCCAAATCTGGTAAAAAATCAAGTTCGTATATTTCAACATGCCAAATCTGGTATAAAAATCAAGTTCGTATTTTTTTTTATCTGTATAGTAGTGACTCTCAACACTTTTGGCTGGTTTATTCCCATTTTTGGAAGAATTTCGGGAGTGAGAACTGAACTCGTGACCTTTAGCGTGAGAGGTACGGATGTTACCACTACGCCAGATCGCCTGCAGTCCATCGTATGATTTAATGCACTAATAATATCCTTTCCAGGCACTACTGTTTGTACATCTTCGAGTGTGTATTCTCGGGTGAAATGAAAACCTCGAGTTTCGTATCACTCGCCAGGTCAAAAATTTCCAGCAAAATTCAATGCGAAAACGAACTTAACCCCTTGAACGACAATTTATTTTCAGTCAGCACAGCTCTGCCAGACTATTTAATTTTTTTTCTAGAAACATGCACACAAGTATATCAAAGCAATCAGGGCATAGTCATATTCAACTGAGGATAGTCAGGGGACTATGAAAAAATTCCCTTTCGTATTCAATTGGAAATTACTTTTGGCTTCTTCCGGCAGTTTCTCCATCAACATGACTCAACAGTCAGTCGGGAGTTTAGTCGCTATCTCCCTCTACGACTCGACTATCGCAATTCATTCTTCCCCGTCAAATGGACTTCATTGCATTTTGAAGTGACTCCCCTCAAAATGAATTCGTTTCTCTCTCCCAAGTATCCCGTATGCATGTATCGATGTTTGAGTTCAACGTGGAACTCTAAGGCAAAGTGAACTAAAATTTTGTTTAGAATTCATCCCAAACAGCACGCTATTTACTAATACTAACGCGATGACCTTTATAGTCTAACTGATAACTGTCTAAGTTCGTTGGTTTGAGTTCACGATAGGTAGACAATAACCATCCATTAATGGTGTAACTATTTTTTTGCATCAGAAATCAAGTTTTCGTTTCACGTAAAAATAAGATTGTGTACGCTGGTAAAGAAATTCGTGTCAGGAGGAAGTAGAAGTGTGGATTGAAGTCAGTTGAATGAAGAGGCAGATTTATATTCATTAGTCTCGTCAAATAATCGAATTATCATTGACTAGAATAATTCATCAGTCATCCGCGCTCTCAACGCTCGCCAATTCATTTTCTAGTCAAGTCAAATCATGTTGACGGCGAATGCCGAAGTAGTGCTAGTCGAAGCGAAGCTATTGAGAGGAGAGTCGATATTCATTTTTTATCTTCGAAGATTTCGGACCCTGAAAGCAATAGATCGATTTGACGAGGTTGCGTTACTCACTGTGTATTAAAGATAGGATATTGCGTTACGTAGGGGTAATGCATTCCAAAATCCGGATTTTTAGCGTTACGTAATTTGCGCACGACGCCCAACAGTTTTCCGTATAAGAAAACTTTTAGAGATGATTTAGCAAGTTTTGTCATATTTTCGACTAGGGTGTCCAAATTCAATGTTCAATCATGCACAACTTTTGGAAAACAAAACTGTTAGTTTTCCACCAACAGGACTGAAGGGGTTGATTCCGAGATTATAATGCTCCAAAGAATAAAACACCGGAACTTGGCGTAGTTCAATGGAGATTATAATATACCTATGAAATATAATTTTACTTAATACATAAGTTATAACATAATAAAAGATATATATAAGTTATAACATATAAAATATTTAACATAATAAAACAGGATTAAACATATATATAAAATATATATGTTTAATCCTGTTTTGTGGAGAAATAGTTTAGGCTCATAAATTCTTAGTCATAGATTTAACCATACCTCGATATTTATTGTTCTTATGTGTAATTCTTGTGTATGATTAAAACTTATATGATTTAGATTCACCGGTAACTTTCTTGGGATCAAATTGGTAGCACTAAAATGGTTGTATTTTTTACCTTCTCTATTGCTCTCTACTCTACTTGTGTTCATATGTGTTGTCCAAGGTTATCGTATGACGAGTGCGCGCTTGTAACCAGGGGCTGCTAACCAAAACCATTTCATTGCAATATTCCTCATTAATCCTCCTGTACTCGCGCATACGGTCTCACAGATCGAAAATCTATGAGGTGGCTGAATTTAAATTGAATTAAGTTAAAGAAAAAATATTTTCTGGAGTTTTTTTATTCAGTTTTATCTTTTTCTTTAAATGAATAACAATAACGTCAAAAATACACAATAGCAATATTACAGAGACACGCATAGTCTGTGAGTATACGAGTTCCGATTTTTTACAGAACACTTTCAGAATAAACTGATGTCAAAACATTATAGAACCGGCATATTTTTATGGCAGCGCTGCCATAAAACGAGCAGTGACAGTAACAATTTCTTCATAGGTAAACTCGTTTATTCATTGCACTATGCCATTTCATATTATTTACATTCAAATCAGAGAAGAGAAGTGGAACTTGAGAGAAAAAAGTGGCAACGATTTGTGGCAAGAAAATGTAAACAGTGAAAAAATTTACAGATGGTTTACGCTCTAAAAATTGAACATATTGTTAAGATGTCTCTAAGAGGGTGGGAGACATCATATATAAGGTGGGAGGTTCGTATATAATGTTAGCATCATCATGATAAACACGGCGAATGGGATAGAAATTATGAACTGAAAATTGAATAAAATATACATATACACGCTGAAACGCTGTGGACAAATATTATAATGCATTTTTATCGGCTTATGTATAATGCATTATCAAAATAAACCCATATGTATTGTAATCATAACTTGCTGTTCTATTCATAGCAACATTACTGGTCGTATTCCACCAATGATGACAAATGTGTAATTTACGAATGAAGCTTCGCCACAGAAACTGAACATTGAAAAAAAAATTAAAATGTGGTAAGAGCATCAGTTGATATATTTTGAAGCATTCTCATCGGAATAAATTGAATGATACAATGATTATACGACTAAATAATGTATGTACGCATAAAAAACAACTTAAAAATATGATTTCTGAATAAATTTCCCGTAAAAAGCCATTTTTTTTAAATACCCTCTGTTGGTATTGTATCTAGAATTTACAAGGTAATGAAACGTTAACGTCAATTAGTTTTTAGTAAACAGCTTTTTAGCTGCCGGGGAAATTAACACCAAACTATATACTATATATATATATTCCATGCCAATTATTGTTCGTAATTGTTCTTTATAGTTTTCATTCAAGGGCGCTACATTTTTTTATATTTTTTCTCGAAAGCTGAGGATTTTTTAGACAACATATCCAAAAATGTGTCCTTCTTCGTTTTTAAATTATGATTTTTCAAATTTAACCGATGGTTCAAAAAATCATGTTTCTCCTTTTTTCCAAAAATTACGTTTTTCAAAAATTCATAACTTTTGATCTACTGAACCGATTCAGATAATCGACATAGTTAATTGAAGTCAATAATTTCACACTTGCAAAAAATAATTTTTTTTATTTATAAAAAAACAGATACAATTATTAATCACGAAAACAAAATTAATTTTTTTCGCAAGTGCAATATTTTTCCAAAAAATTCTAGGCTTTAATTTGATATATCTATCATCTGAATCGCTCTAGCAGTTCAAATGTTATGAATTTTTGAGAATAGGAAAAAGGGGAAGAAATTGATATTCCGAACTATCGGTTAACTTTAAAAAATTATAACTCAAAAAAGAAAAAAAGAACATATCTAATTTTGAGTTAAAAATCCTCAGTTTTCAAGAAAAAATATAGAAAAATATAGCGCCGTTGGTCCCGAAACCATGTAAACTATAAAAACGGATACAATCAAGAATTACAAGAAAAAAAATTCAAATTTCTTGCAAGTTTGACATTTTTTCCAAAAAAGACTAGCTCATTAACTTCAATTTGATGTATCGATAATCTGAATCGGCTTAGTGGTTCAAAAGTTATGAGTTTTTGATAAAAGTCATTTTTGGGAAAAAGCGAAAAAAATCGAATCACCCCAGCAAACATTAAATCGTATATCTTTGCATATGATAAGTTACATATAAATTCGTATCAAATCACAATCGCATAAAATATCAATCAAAATATCGATCATGTATATCTAAACTCGCATAAAATGCAAAAACACGATTTTCCATATCATCGATGGATTGAGTGGTAACATTGTCGGATCAAATCGCATATCAGTCCAAAAAGTATCGCATATCGTTATATACGGCTTTATATGCGTACACAATATGACATATACGTATATAGCCTCCACTTTTGCGTGTATATACTAGTTATATGCATCATATATCATACAAATGTGTCTTGGTTGTATGTATATCGCCTCCAATTATAGCTATTCATACGACTTAATGTTTGCTGGGACCCAACTAAAAAATAATACAGGTTCAATATTTTACCATAACGAAAACAAGCTACCAATTCTCACGAAAATCTGAAAACCACTATATCAGTTTGGCATGGAATGGCTGCAATAATACTGCAGTAATACTGCAATAGTTCACAAATTTCAAAGTTCGCGTTTTAATTGTTGTTTTTCATGTCTTTTAGTGCGGCCATAATAATAATTAAGATTACTGCATTTGGATTGATGGTAGAAAATATCATTAACTTCCTTGAATAGTGGATGTGATATAATATTAATAAATATTTTCAAACGAATACATTTGTCAAACAAACTGCAAAACTAAATACTTTTATACTGTGCCTTAATTTTTTGATTTTAACGTTCAAAGACTCTTCAATAAAAATTGCATTGAAAAACTGAGTAAAACTGACATACAATTATGATGGATGATTGCTTCTTAATTGACGCGTGCTCCAACTGGCGAAGTGCCAATTAAAAGGCACTCCAACTAAAAAAGCTCTATAAAACTACTATAAAACTGTGAAAAATATATAAAAAATATACGAAGACTCTTTTTGTCGTTTATGAGTTTGTTATTATGAGTTTGTTACTACTAGGCATGTTTGCGGATTAATGGAAAGATATGATATGTTGATCCTTGATATGAGAATGAAAGTTAACAATTGGAAAAAAAAAATTAAATTCATGTGAATGGAGACGATTTTTGTGTACAGCACATGCCACGTGGGCCTTTTGCTGATTAAATAAGTAAGATTTCTTCCAAAACGTCATAATTTTACAACCATTGAGTCGATTTCAAAAATCGTAATATCAAATGAAATCTTATTCTTCTATGAATCAACTTCAATCTGTCATTCAAACAAACTCAAAAATTAAATACTACATAAAAACTTTAATTATAAAGTTTAGAGAATTTGCGACTTAATTTTCTACAATTCGCTCTTTCACACCAAATTTCTATCTTGTCGCAATTTCAAACCTCTCAAAATGATAGGTCAAAGAACGAAAAGCAGGAAAAATTAACAAATAATGGGGGGTAAATAATAAAGCAAACGTAATCATGGATTTTTAATAGCTTAATCTCATAAAAATATTGAAAAACATTCCTTTTTTAATTTCTCTTTCAAATTTTGATTAAATTGCACTGAATAGTTAAATAAGGGCAATATTAATATTTGGATAAACTTATGTAATTATAAACATGTTTATATAAACCTTCTCATCTTCTCATTTTTCATTAAAGACCTTGCGTCAAGACAGCTAGAAATCCATACACTCTCAAATCAAGTGTGCCTGAAAAAAATATATTCTTCACGTAAACAAGCGATGAAAATGTGGACACTTTTTAGTCAGTGAATTGTATGGAGTTCCACTACTGTGTTCAAATGTTCACGCAAAGTTCACGAAACTCTTGAGGCTGTCAAATCTTCCAGAACAACGCAAACATTTCAAATTTTTTTATATCACCGCATCCCTAAATTACTTTATAACCTCTTTATCAGCTATACTCAACTTGCGGCTCACCGGGCTTTTTGTTTGGTCCAACTGATGTAACTTTATCTTTAACAATTTTGTATATGTAACAATATAAGAAAACTAAGAAATCACTTACAAAACATGAAATGAGATAATGTTTGTAGCTTGAAGTATGGCACATTAAACATTTTTACAAATGCGTTACACATTAGTTAGTTAGTTGTCTTGTGAAGTAGTATTAGTGTATAAAATATTTAGATTCCGATCATTAGGGCATTAATGTAAAGCCTGTTGACGTTTGTGAATTCCAGTCTCATTGCAATCGCAATTGCAATAGAAGCGGAAATTCTCTAAAATTTATTCGGTTTGGACAATGTTTCTGTAGGTTCTGCTATCGATGTGTTGATCAATGAATATTTATCAGTATGTAAAATTTCACACAACGCCGTAGCTGATTTCAATACCAATTCGATCAAGTTTTACATTACACTCTGCAATCAAGTCCTAAAACATTTCAATTGCAATTATCCTTTAACCATCCACATGACGACAATTGATCCAACTATTGTAATGGAAAGGGAGCATTTGTGAATTGTTACTCTTCTACAAAGTCTTCCAAATATTTACGAAATTGAATCCAGGAAGTAGAACAGTAGGAAAAAACTACGTTCTTTTGGAAGGAATATATACTTCATGTTAGAGACTGCTTCTACCACTTGATTGAGGTTATCGAGACTGACGGAACTGACACTGAACGCAAAAGGAATAAAAAGAATGACAATAATTT
Source organism: Toxorhynchites rutilus septentrionalis (assembly GCF_029784135.1). NCBI lineage: Eukaryota > Metazoa > Arthropoda > Insecta > Diptera > Culicidae > Toxorhynchites > Toxorhynchites rutilus. Next base: position 158,702,794 of record NC_073746.1, read on the forward strand.
TGCATTTCCCAAATTGAAAAAAGTTCAACTTTCTGATTCTGCCGTATTCCTCCACAACCGTTGAACGATTGTTTGCAGTATATAACTTGAACAAAACAAAACTAAGTAGTAGAACAGGAACAAAAATTCTGCAAGCAATTCTAGCTTCCAAACATTGTATAGACATGCATATAGAACAGTCAGGATTATTTAGAATGGCAGCAAATAAAAACTAAAAGTATAGTCTTAAAACGTATGATCACAAGCGGAATCAAGAAAATTAAAAATAACCTATTAACGCCACTGGAGCGCAATTTTTTATGAATTTATTTTTTGCAATAAAATTTGTTCTGATGGGGCGAAGTCCCCATCTAACGAGGACAAGGAATCAAGGCGGCCCCAACATTGGCCTCAGAATAAATTTCATTACGAAAAAAATGAAGTAATAAATTACGAAATTAATAATGAAAACTACGCTACGGTGACGTCAACACGCAAATACCAACGCTACATACCGACACTGTCACTGTATACCCTATTTTTTTATTGCAAAGGTCAGACTCGATTATCCGAAGTATTGATTTTTTTTCACTCCGGATAATCGGATCATAAAAAAATCAAGGGGTTGTGAGTAGTGATCCCCGATTTTTGAAATTAATCGTTCATCCACTAATCGAATACTTTTAAGCAGTTTCTTATTCGATACGATTAATCGATCCAAATAATCGATTAATCGATTAATCGTCACACTGAGAGAAATAATTAGTTAGACTAATATTTCTCATTCGTTAGAAAGCCATCTGGAATCAAAAAAGTGTTCATTACGCCTGAAAATCAATTATTATCTTTTACGCTCCCCTAAACTCGTAAACGAAGCTCATCTCGCATCGACGGCATTGAGCTTCTTTTAGGAGTTTAGGAGAGCGTCAAAGATTATGATTGATTTTCAGGATAAAACTGCAGCGGCTGTACGGTTTTTTTGCTCTGGGTTTGGATCGATTAATCGACGTAAATTATTCGTTCGCTTCGATTATTGGTTGTGCAGTATTCGTTCGATTAATAATCGATTTCTGTAGGAAGTATTCGATTAATCGATTAATCGAACGATTATCGGGGATCACTAGTTGTGAGTTTCAATCGGGCGGTCGTCGAGTGCGGACGTGTGTTTTTGTTGTTCCGCGTATTTCGTTTGCGATTGCTTGTTCTTTCACAGTGTTGAGCAGGGGGCAGCGCATCGAGAAATATGTGCGCGTTTATGCTGAGATCATATTTTGAATGGGCGAAAAATAGTTCACTCTGCCCTAGTGATTTCGAAACTAATATAGTTACATTAATTTCTTTGATTATATTTTTGAGATGGCACGGTGAAGTGAAATATTGGGGGAAGCCATTTTGATGTTGCGTTTGTGGTAGTGAAAACTCGTAGTTTTTGTTGCTCTCTCAGTTGTCGCGTGATCGATTTAGCGTTATAGTGCTCTCCCTCCGACACGTGTAAACATTGGCATGACGAACAGTTTGTTTGCCTTCGTCTAATACATCGAGTGCGAGGTTATCGTAGTGAGTGTATCACAACCGAAAGCCATCGAACATGGATGGACTGAGCATGCAGTGGCGTCAGCTAAGTTTTCTTTTTCCATGCACACATACAGCTTAATTTACTTTACAGTCTAAATTGTAGACCATCTAAAGAGTTTAAACCCGCTTCTCTCTCCACAGCAAACGAAACGATTGTTCTGGTGTACTTGTCTCTCGTGTTCTCATTATTATTTTGCTTCTTTCTTTTCTGGAGACAGTTGCAGTAATAGAATGGAAATGTGAAAAACTTATAGAGTCATAAACTCAGAAATTCTTAGATCTACAGATGCATAAATCCATAAATTTCAAAATCCATAGATTCAAAAAATTCATATCATTTTTTATTATACTCATAAATTCTTTAATTCTTCAATTCTTTTTTTTTATTTTTTAAAATCATTAGTTTTTTAATCTTTCAATTCATTAATTCATAACTCTCTTCCAATCCATCCACCGTCGCAATCGAAGATCTATAAAGAATACACTCGATGGTTTACGGAATTATTCGCAGGTCCGATTGATTTCTGATTGCTCTCGGTGACCTTCTCAGGTTTCCTAAAGATCTCCGTTACTACGAATGGGGTTGAATGAAGACTATGCGTGTGGAATAACGGATTATAGTTATAGGTTGTTTTTAAACATGTTTTATGGTTAGCTTCTCAGATTTCCCCCAGTGAATTCTCCACCGTCGTAGTTGGATTGCGATAAAAAAGTGCGATGGGTACGATGCGAAAAGAATCGTTAGAATACCATTTTGATCAAAAAGTTCCCGGAATTTATTCAGAAAATGAAACATACAAGACTATACAACAATTTCCCTTTGAAGGGGGGGCAACCCCTTCAAAGTACTCCCCATCGACTGCAACACACTTATGCCAGCGCTCCAATCCTCGAGAGTTATATTCGATTTGCGGTATGGCCATTAGCGCCATCTTCGATTTTATCTCATCTCAGGTGCTGAAACCTAGTTTCTTGAGTCGTTCGAATAGGAAGACGTCGCAGGAGCCAAATCAGGTGAATTCGGAGGTTGCGGATGTTTTTAGTCAAATATTCACGAATAATGATTGATTTCGCAAATTTTGCAAATTGTACAGGCATAAACAATAGCAGATGTACCCAATACAGCGTAACTTTTAGAAGTGTAAGTGTATTAAAGTGTATCCCACTACAAATTTCATAGAATGTCAATGACAGATGAGCCAACCTACAAAATAGAAGAAAAATAAAACGGGTGACTAAAAGCGCCACACGGTATTAATTCCGTGAACTTTTTTTATCAAGATGGTATATAGGAGTTCAATTAATTTTATTGGTTTTCCTTCTCAGGATACCTAAAAATAATTTCTGCCGCGTGTAGTGACATATCAGAGTTTCACATTTTCGTTTCGTAGAGTGGTCGTTAGTTACCGTTTATATAATCACATCACTTACCGCAGTGAATCCTGTTTCTTACCTCGGCCCACTAACAACTATCCGCTCCATGATAAACGCTAGGGAACCACGATATAGAGGCGACCTTTCTGGCCTTCGGGCGCCGAATATCATACTAACATTCCTTCCCTTCCCCTGGTGACTGTAAGGACGTGGCCGGCGTCGTTATTGACCATTTAAAGCTTGAATCACCGAAAATTGCACAACGAGAATGATTTGCTAGTCCCAAGCGTCATTCTGTGTGTCCTTTGTGCAATTTGGTTGGTTCAGGTCAATCACGGAGAGCAACTACGAATTGTACAGTCTACCCAAGCTCAAGCTCAAGCTCATAAAAAAATCAAGGGGTTGTATCTGAGACGCGACCGCTTAGGACGTAGGACTACGCACTCTTTTTTTTTTAATTTGTTGGTTCATCATTCCGGATATTATTTGCGAATACGTCGTAATTTCATAAATAACTCTTTAGTAAAAAGTTCCGGGGACCCTAAAAAGGTTTAATGGCTTGCGTGGTTTTGTAGAATCATTTCGAGAAGCAACGATTCTTTCTTGCCTTTGCGAGAACAAAACACTAATTGGTCATATGTCGCAATTTGTTTCTCTATATCAAGGCACGCATTGCACTGAGTATTTAACGAGAGAGGCATCTTCCGTTCATCGCCATTCAACAAGCATCAAACACGCGTCAAACAGATGCACACGGTTGCAGCGATAAACTTCAAGTGAAATATTCGCTAGCGTTCACAGCTCGAGGGGAAACATAAAACACAAAACGAACAGAATAAGTGACCTTTGTTGTTTCGGGCATAGAAAGATTCTAAGAATTTTCCTCAGAGGAGATGCAATTCTTATACGCGAGCGACAGCTTACTTAGTATGCAAGGGTGGAGTTTACTTCGCAAATATTCTCTTTTCGCTATCTCTCTTCGTTGTTTCTATTATTCTCCTCCTTATTTTCATTTATTCCTTTATTTACGGAGACTTTAAATCCAACGATTCATTCGTCTCCGACTGTTTCTATTCTAGCGGCTGCATATGTTGCTCGTTATTGACAGCTCTGTTCGGGAAAGCACCCAATTGGACAGAACAAATGTATGGGGAAATGGGAATGCTTCCAATTTTCATCAATTTAAACCATATACAGACTATGGGATTGTAATGTATAGCATATCAAACAAATCTTAGAAAGTTTCCGATTCGATTGGTATGCAAATCGTTAAAATCCATTAGCAGCAAAAATAGTTATTAACATTAACTTTATTTCATAAAAACGTGACCTCTTTTCTGATTTGGCACCCTTAATGTAAGACGTAGTCCTACGTCAAAAACGAATTTTCTCTCGGTACACGTAATATAATTATGATTTGCACTTACTTAATAAACGGTTTCATCTAGCTTGACCCGTTTGTATGTTTGTGACTTTGCAACTTTGTAACTTTGTCTGTAGCGCTGCACCACATTAATAGAAATTTAACCCTCTTCCTGTTGACCGATTGATCTGAAATTTGAAACACATTTTTATCTCTGGTGTCATTATAAAACTGCGTATTCCATGATCTTCAAAAACCAAGATGGCGGCCGCTACAAAATGGCGGATTATGTACATATTTTCTCAAAATCCCATGAATATGGGTTTTCCCAAAAACCCCATCAATATGAGTATCGAATGAAAGGGCTTGACTAGTAGAACACAGTTATTTCTGGAAAATATAAATCAAAGATGGCGACCGCTACAAAACGGCGGATTACATATTTTCCCAAAACTCCATCAATATGGGTATCAAATGAAAGTTTTAGACTAGTAGAACATAGCAGATCATGAAAAATTCAAATCCAAGATGGTCGCAGTCCGCAAACAACTAATTAGGGTAACACGGGGTGAGTTGGACATACGGGGTGATTTAGACCATCCCTTTATCTCAAAAAGTACGGCTCAACTTGGATTTTTTATAATGTCATCTCCTTCTATTGTTGAACCGTTTGTACCTAACGTAAAAAAAACTATGGTCAAATTCGACAGGTGGAAGGAAACGGTAGCATGAACACAACAAGCACTTTGATTGTCAAAAAATGTGAGTTTTCCGATCGTGGTTTTAAGGTTTTTCCCGCTGATTAAACAAACTTTTCGTGTATTGTGCAGTAAAGGTCTGTTCGTCTACAGAAGAGGAACAATTCGATATAGCCAAACTGTCAGTTTGATAACAATAAATGGAATTAATTGCATTTTAATTTTTGCATGTTGTGTGGGGTGACATGGACACGCTTCTGTGGGGTGAATTGTTTCTACAGGATTGAGGCTTTTCTTTGGTCTAATTGATTCCACATGCCGCTGAATTACAAAAAAAGGATGGGCAGACAACGTTGGAAGAAGGGAGAGCTTAAAAGAGCAACGCAGACCATCAAGAACGGATTTTCTTTGACCAAGCATTGAAAGTGTTTGAAAATGCTCGAAAAACAGTGAAAAGATCCATGCAGAATTCGAAATGGTCTCAATCCAATTTTTCTGGTCTGGAATCTGGCCAAGACACCTGGTATCGATCCCAGAACACTGTTACTGATTGTAGCATTATCCCAAAATACTTTACATAAACATAAGTATGTTTTTTTTCGATGAGACACACACTGGACCAAATCACCCGCATCAAATTTTATTGTCCAAAAATCATCTTTTATTTTATGATACATTTGGTAATTTGAAGCCTAATATAATGATTAAACATTATTGATTGAGAGAAAACAAGTGTAGCTCGGTATACAATATTACATATTTTATTTGGACCGTATTGGTTTGGAAATATTAGGCGATTTGCTTAGGTGGTCCAAATTCCCCCCTTTTCCCTTACTTTTTAAATGGTTTCATTCAGCTTGACCTGCTTGCATGTGTGTTTGATGTTTGCAGGGTCGTCCCACATTGATAGAAAATTGACCCCGTTCGTTCCGTTCCGTTCCGACTGATTGATCTGGAATTTGGAAGACACCAAAATTCGATTTTGCGGTCGCTAAAAATGGCTGAGGTATCATGCCATCAAATGAAATGATTTGACTAATATAATACAGTACACCATGAAAATATTGCGAAGAAAATTAGGTAAGAAATAAACGTTGGATTTCCATTATCCACAATTACCTAGTTGTTTCATCATGTACCCCACGATTTTTTTTAGTCTCATCATTGCCCTAATTCAGGGATTTTCAGATTTTTTTATGGCCGAGCACTTTTTATAGCAAACATGTTGGACGGAGCACCTGCATTTTTTATCAATAAAACAAATCCTATTTGGTTGAAGTTACCCAACTGGGAACAACTATATGTCCAGTGAAATAAGATTGAAGAATTTTGTTTTTCAATGGGGTTTTCAAGTGGGAGCATTTGCTATAACTTCGCGGAGCACAAATTTCCCGCGGAGCACCATTTGAAAACCCCTGGCTTAGATTAATGTAGGAACGGATGTGATAACTACTACCTGCTACTTGCCTAGTTATTTTCTAGCTCTTAGTACATTAAACCATTTAACTTAAAAAGTTTTTTTTAATTAATTTATTTTCTAGTTCTTAGTAAATAATCTGTATCATTAGTACACTTCTCTACAATAAAATCATTCAAATCTTATTTTTATTTCCTATCTAACTTTCTTCGGAATATTTTCATGATGTACTGTATTCTATTTTCATTTCATTTGATACCAGTATTGAGGGGATTGCAAAAAATACATAGTCAACCATTTTGTGGCGGCGACCTTTTCGAATTTATGTTGTTCATAATGTAGTGTATTCTCCAATTCAAGCCATTCAGCAATTTTTTAGCGGCGGCCAAATTGAATTTTTCAAAATCATGGAATACGCAGTTTTATAACGACAGTAGAATTAAAGGTATATTCCAAATTTCAGATCAATTAGTGATGAGGAACGGGGTCAAATTTCAATTAATGTGGGATAACCCTATAAACACTCCAACATACATACAAGCAGGGCACGCTGAATGAAACCATTAAAAAGTAATTGTTTATTTGGAAACTGCGGCCATCTTGGATTTGGATTTTTCATGATCTACTGTGTTCTACCAGTCGAGCTCTTTCATTTGATACTCATATTGATGGGGCTTTGAAAAAAAAATGGCGCCATTTTGTGGTGGCGCCCATTTTGGATTAGCATTTTTCATAAATAATTGAGTTCTACTAGTCAAGCCCTTTCATTTGATACCCATATTAATGGGGTTGTGACAAACATATAGATGATGCCATTTTGTGGTGGCGGCTATTTTGGATTTGCATTTTTCATAAATAACTGGGTTCTACTAATCAATCTTTTTCATTTGATACTCATATTGATGTGGTTGTGAAAAATATATATATGGCGCCATTTTGTGGTGGTGCCCATTTTGGATTTGTATTTTCGACCTGTAAAAAACAAAATTGAGAGAAATTAAAAAAACGATCCTTCCAGCTTATTTTCCAGTTTTTTTTAAATATACCAACTTTTCGCAGTTTTTTTTTCCAAAATTTTCCAACTTTTTCAAAAGTTTGGTTGGTATCTCTGCATCGGACTGTTCTTTGGAGATCACTTTTATGTTTTTATTTGTAACTAGCTGACCCGGCAAACTTCGTCCCGCGCATTTACTTGATTAATTCTCGAGTAATGCAGAAATTTGTGTTTTATTTGTATGGCAGCCACCCCTAAGAGAGGGGGGAGGGGTATCTAACCACCATAAAAACATTCATTGCACCCTAAAGTTTCCATATGCCTAATTTGGTTTAATTTGCTTGATTAATTCTCGGGTAATGCAAAAATTTGTGTTTCATTTGTACAGCAGCCCCCTCTAAGAGAGGGGGAAGGAGTATCTTAACACCATAGAAACATTTATTGCATCCTAAAACCTCCACATGCCAAATTTGGTTTCATTTGCTTGATTAATTCTCGAGTAATGCAGAAATTTGTGTTTCATTTGTATGGCAGTCCCCCCTTTGAGTGGGGGAAGGACTGTCTAACCATCATAGAAACATTTATTGCACCCTAAAACTTTCACATGCCAACTTTGGTTTCGTTTGCTTGGTTAATTTCCGAGTAATGCAGAAATTTGTGTTTCATTTGTATGGCAGCCCCCCCTTAGAGAGGGGGGAGGGGTCTCAAAATATCACGAAAACCTTCCCCGGCCCCAAAAACCCCTACATACCAATTTTCATGTCGATCGGTTCAGTAGCTTCCGAGTCTATAAGAATCAGACAGACAGACAGACATCACTCCATTTTTATATATATAGATTTTGACAGAAGACCAGTTATGTGTTTATACAGTAAGTGTCAAAAGTAGTGATACACTGTATTGCAAATTTGTACATCATTCGAATATAAAATAAAAATGGAATTTATCAATAATACATAGGTGTCCATCTTAACCGCAGCATGACTAACACAGGTTGACCCATGTGAACTTTATGAAAAAAGGTTTTGTACCGCCAAAGACAGATGAAACTCTTAAGGTGGTGTTCTAGTCTAGGATTTTTTGTTAAAAAATCTGAGGTTTGGACATTCTTAAATATACCATAGAAAATACTTTCCTAAATTCCATTATTTTTCGAGTTATAGCAATTTTGGTGATGCGCTATCTAATCTAGTACGATTTTTTTGTTTCCGATAACCAGAAGGGCTGGAATCGTGTCTCTCACTTCACCAGCTTGTAACTATTCTAATTTTGAATATATTATTTTCCGTATAGCTCTTGTTGTATTATTGAAAGATAAAGAAACAAATAATGAAGTAATGGATAGTAAAAACATTCTTTGTTCTGTTTGTTTTGAGCTTCAGATACGAATTCGAATATTCAGAACATCAAGACGTTCGTAAAATAATCAAATCTAGCTAAAAGTTAATCTTCAATGATGACCAGTTCAATACAAAACCAAAATGTTGAATCAAGTTTTATATTTTGATAGTTTGAGAGCTTGAAAAAAATAAATTTATTAATTTTCCCGATGGGTTTCAGTGAAATTTTCTTCATAATTAAATTCAAACTCGACTCCTTTAAACAACCTTCTTCTACAATGCTTATTTGCAAAATCAAGACACGCGTTTCTGTGCTTTAAATTCAACGTTCGACCGCCGTTAGCCTTTGGCGATGCCTATCCAACCGGAAATAATTTGGTATCCCTGAAGGGACTCTCTTTGGAGAGCGGTCTCCACTTGAGTTTTTAAACTCAATTATGTAATGGCTATTCGAAATTTTCGTTTCGCTTAATGAGCTACGATACGGCGTACAGTTTCCACCTGCTTTTGCTTGTTTGAAAGTGTGTTCAAAAAGATTCTGAGAGCATAAACGAAGCGTCTTCTTCACTGTCAACAAGCGTGTAATGCTGCTGCTGAATCGAGTGGACTAGTAGAACCATTTCGTCGGTTTCAATTTGGATCCCGCCAGGGAATGATGAGTAGACGGTAGTTGTTAAAATGCCCAACCCCAGAAGTGCTGATATTCGTCGAAAGGTTGCTTATTTTGAGCCTAGTCGGCTCCTCATGATTACGCGGTCTTGTACAGGCCGGTGCTTCGTCACACTTGAAGATGTTCAGTTAGGCTCATTTACGGAACGATTCCGCATATTTTCAGAACTGGAAAAGAATGTGGCAGACAACTTGAGTAAAATGTGGTTTTTCACTTCGCTGCAAATGATTTAGCTAATAGGAGAAAAAAACAGCGCGCACCCTTTAATGCCACCAACAACTAGTCATCACCGGACGAATGAAACGTCCAACGATGCGTCTCACTATCGGCCTGTTCCGTCTCATTACACATTTTGCACATCATCAGCCAGCAGGACCTGGTCCTATCTCCTCCCGACTCATCATCTGTCTGTCTGTGGCTACATGTAGGACCCGTCCAAACTTGAGAAAATGCTATGAATATAATATGGCGAATGCGGCGTAGCCCCCCTCCCTTCCCCCCGCTCCTAACCGCCGGACGAGTACCGAAATGGCGGAAATAGGCCGAACGCAGGAGGATGGGTGATTTACTAGCAGCATGACGATGACGAGAAAATGTTGAGTGATATGACGCTGGATTATTTCTATCATCATTAGCAATGACGGAAAATTTTCTTATCTTGCATGGTGAAAGAGCGGCGAATTTGGAGAAACAAAGTTTCAAAATTAATCCCTTGGTTTCGCACTTGGTTCATAATTCCAATCGAACTCCCAGTTTTAAAGCTGATAGTTCTGCGACAGAAAATAAATTCATTCATTTGGAGAGAAACTATACTTGAAAAGGTTTCAGGGGAGCATTTGAATTTACACACCTGAATAAAGTCTAGTCTAAAAGTAGATATTTATATACAGTTCATTAACCTTAACAAATACATTCCCGAAGTACTTGAAATAATGATGTTTTTAGTTTTTACACTTTCTATTAAAAGTTGACGAAGAGTATGGATATCAAATTCAGCATAACAGTGGCTTTCGCACATTCTATGGATTGAATTATTCATTGATGTATTCGAGAAATGACGGAAATTTAAACAAAACGATTTTCGTGTACCTTTTTCGGCATTTAAAGGGTGTGTCACATCAAATTGCATCAAGGAAAAAACGCTGTAGAAATTCGCCCAGTAGACCGATCCTTTTGAAAATTTTAGACAGTAAAATAAAAACTATTAAACAACTTTTGGCATTTTCTTTTTATTCATACTTCGAGCCCAAGCCCGTATGCTCGCACCTTCCTCTTTACCCCGTCCATAAGGTTCTGTACAACGTCAGGTTTTAGTTTTTTTTGAACCGAAATCCATTTTCTCTTGAAGTCCGCCTCCGATTTGACAACTTTTGGGTTCTTCCGGAGGGCCTGCTTCATAATCGCCCAATATTTCACTATTGGGCGAAGCTCCGGCGCGTTGGGCGGGTTCATTTCCTTTGGCACGAAGGTGACCCCGTTGGCTTCGTACCACTCCAACACGTCCTTTGAATAGTGGCACGAAGCGAGATCCGGCCAGAAGATGGTCGGGCCCTCGTGCTGCTTCAATAGTGGTAGTAAGCGCTTCGGTAGGCACTCCTTAAGGTAAACCTGCCCGTTTACCGTGCCGGTCATCACGAAGGAGGCGCTCCGCTTTCCGCAAGAGCAGATCGCTTGCCACACCATGTACTTTTTGGCAAACTTGGATAGTTTCTGCTTGCGAATCTCCTCCGGAACGCTGAATTTGTCCTCTGCGGAGAAGATCAACAGGCCCGGCAGCTGACGAAAGTCCGCTTTGACGTAGGTTTCGTCGTCCATTACCAGGCAATGCGGCTTCGTAAGCATTTCGGTGTACAGCTTCCGGGCTCGCGTCTTCCCCACCATGTTTTGCCTTTCGTCGCCTTTAGGAGCCTTCTGAACCTTGTATGTACGCAGGCCCTCCCGCTGCTTGGTTCGCTGGACGAATGAACTTGACAAATTCAGCTTATTGGCGACATCCCGGACCGAACTTCTCGGATCACGTCTAAACTGCTTAACTACGCGCTTGTGATCTTTTTCACTGACGAAGCATCCATTTTTGCCGTTCTTCACCTTCCGGTCGATGGTTAGGTTCTCGAAGTATCGTTTTAGTACTCTGCTGACCGTGGATTGGACGATTCCCAGCATCTTACCGATGTCCCGATGTGACAACTCCGGATTCTCGAAATAAGTGCACAGGATTAATTCACGACGCTCTTTTTCGTTCGACGACATTTTTCCAAATTTACGAAAAATTGACAGTGAAACATGGCCAACGTGATCTATACACTCTTATCTGATTGTAAGCGAAAGCTGAAGATATAATTCCTAAAAATTAAATTTCTACAGCGTTTTTTCCGTTATGCAATTTGATGTGACACACCCTTTAGAGAACTTGATAAACCAGTTTGTTGTATATATTAATGATACTATAAGTTTTATCAAAATTCCATCTGCCCGAAGAGTATTCACTAGAACTTTATGTATCCAAATGCAAATTTCATGCAAATATAACATTCACCTGAGTGTGACGTTCATCTAAGTGTAACATTTATCTGAATTTAACATTTACCCAAATGAATTATTTACTCAAAAAATGCGCTAGTTTTTCTTTTAAGGGGTAGTCGCAATTTTTTTCTGATACGCGATGTGAAATTATCACAATTGTCTTCAAAGTTCACATCTTTCCTAAAACTCGTATCTTCTGCAGGAAGTTCAACGAGCAACACTAAGAATACTATCTTTTTTCAAAGTAATGCAAAAGTAAAAAAAAATAATTTCAGTGACATATGGTCGGTGTTAAGTCAAACCGGACTAAGTAACAAAACAAGACAAAATGAGTGAATAGTAGCAAACAATCAAGACTTTCTTAGCCTACATTCTACTTTTATCAGATCACACTAATGTTGCAAATAGCCAGGTTTCTGGCACATTTATATTTATTTTGATTTATCAGTAAAAATTAATAATAGTATGTGCATACTTGCGTAGACCTATATACGACCATAGCAACTAGAGAGAAGCCATGTTTTCTGAAAATAGAAAATGGAAGAAATTCCAAATTTCTTCGCATCAGAAGATTCTTCCCTTCGTCCATGAATGAACATGAAAAATTAACTCGTATTGAAACACAATCTATATCCTTATCAGACAATTCATATTTATTGAAAAGTTGATCGAATATATTATCGTATATTGTTCAGACAGAGCGGACCAACTGCCAGAGAGTAAAAAATTGTAATTACTAAACTTTTCATGATCGATTTCAATTCCAACCATGGTCTTTTATTGACTGTAAGTACTTTTTTTCAAAATCATCCTATCGCATTTGATGGAAGAACGGGAATGGGGATGGAAAGGGAAAAAATAGGTGCAAATTTGCTGTTCGCACTAATAGTTGCAAACAAACTACAATTTACGCTTTGAAAAAAATCTTATCGCAATGGTCCATATGATCGTGGAAGCGTGGAACGTGGACGTCGGTCATTTTTTTTATCTGTATTATAGTGACTTTCAACTCATTTCATGTCGGGAGTGAGAATTGAACTCGTGACCTATAGCGTGAGAGGCATGGATGTTACCACTACGCCAGATCGCCTCCACGACGTCAGTTATTATAGGATTTATAAACTAAAACACATCTTCAAGGTCCAACATTTTCGAAGATGAAACATGAAAATCAACTCTCCTCTCAGTCGCTTCGCTTCGAGTAGGACTGTTTCGACACTCGCCGTCAACAGGACAACAAGACAACAACATCAGTCATCGTCGCTCTTGAGTTCATTTCTAGTCAATTCAATTCTACCGAATGGTCATTCCAATTGACGTGACGAATGAATACAAATCTGACTCTTCAATCAACCTGACTTTAAACCACCCCTACTACTTCACTCTGACATGTACCTCGTTGCCCGCGTACACAATCTTATTTTAACGCCCATATAAAAAACTTGATTTCTGATACAAAAAAATGGGTTGGTTGTATCTATGATATAACCGCAAAGTTGACGTGGGACTACCGTTGGCTTAAAAATCTTCTTTTCTTTTTCTTTATTGGCACTAACGTTACTAGTGCATCTCCGCCGTACCAACATAGTATTACTTGCGTCATTTTTATTAGTACTTAGTTGAGATTTCTATGCCAAATTATACACCTTGAAAGTATTCTAAGTGGCAAGCTATAGAATACGCGTGATCGCAGTACAAGTCGGAAGAAATTTCTTTGACGAAAAATCTCCGGTCAGAATGGGAACCGAACTCGAACCCCCGATGCAGTGGCGTAGTGTGACACCCGGGGCGGGTTGCTAGGGTGTCACCCCTCTATGCTACTTAGTTTTCATTTTGGAATGAAAAATCAAACGGTTACAAAATAAGATAAATAAATCTCCAATCAGCCCATATCAAGAGCGTTTGCACAATATCAGTGCCGGTTCCAGCTCCCAAAGTTACTGATTGTAAATTTGAGAGAAATTTGACTAGAAAGCGGTTACATTTTGTGAACCATCCGGAAACAAACTCTATATATTTTTATTTTCTTATTTTGTAACTGTCAGTCCCAGTCAGGACTCTCCTACCAAAAATCTCAACGTCGGACCCCAGGGACCGACGCGGGGCTTAACGTGTTAAGTGAGCTTTCTCTCTCTCCCCCCCGACGGGCTCAATGGAATGCGCATCAATAGGCCTCTCCACAAGATACCACAGAAACGTACACGGTTAGAAACAGCTTCACTGTACGATTTGGAACCGATTCTTGGAAGTCCGAACCAATTATTCGTGGTGAACTGTACCACATTGATTGCAATCTCATTTATGACATCATTAGAATTAATTTCAGCGGCATACGTGTCTACGAAGTTTTGGTATCACTATCAAAAGCTACCTTTCCAAAATTTCATAGTTGCCAATTTGTCAAATCGACTTTTTCATTTCGCTATCAGATATTCATGTACATGTGTCGAGCTTGAATTGCTTCCAAAGTTTCGGCTTCTTCTTTAGACGATTTTAACCGTTCTAGTAATTCCCGATAAAAATGACTAATGCACTTCAACATTCCCTCTTCCATCATTGGGCTAGGCCTAGGTCTTTCACCTGGTTTACTCATCTTATGAGAAATTCTCCTTTCAGTAGTAAATTTTTAATAGATGGATTTTACAAAACCTTCTTAATGACCATTTCTCCAGACTGTTAGTTTCAACAGCGAGAAAAATGACCAGTGCTGTCTTTCGGTTTGCAAATATTCTGCGCTAGATTTAATTCATGTGCATCAGATGGTACAGACAACAAAGAAGTATCAAATCACAAACTTCTGGTAGGAGGTGGAGGTAGGTAGGAGGTCACACACCGTAGATTCTTAGCAAAATCTTGTTGTCCTCATGAGAGTTGTCTACAAACCCTATGGATACGGATTTTTTCTTTTGCTTTCTCAACAAATCCCGAACTCCATCATTTGACCCTGACATGGTTGGAGCAATCAATAGCCTGCGAACGGGACTTCATGAAAACTAAACCCTGACCTTCCAGTTGTTGAAGAATGTCGTTCGTAAAATCTGCAGTTTTTCCCACCCAAAACGAAAAATCTAGGAGTAAAGATTAACGCAAGGCTACCATTTGCTTAGTAATTATTTGTTTGAAGTTGCATCTAAATCAATTCTCAATAAATGGATGAATGTATATTTCGTTTTCCCCTTCCCTTTTTCACGGCAGCAAAAGAGAAACGAACAGAGGTTGGCCAGCTGACGCATCATGCATTATGCATCAATCGCAGACCAACGAGACTGAAATGAAATTTCAGCTATTGCGATTTATAATGATTCAAGTAGTTTGCTTTCGAAGTTTTGAGCTATTGAAACAAATGTTTATGGCCAATAAGAAAAAAAATATCTCTCGCAGATCTTTTATCTTTCGAATAGTGCTATTTTCATACCACTTATACTCATCCGGTAGAGTGACATAAACATTCAAAACCTTGTACTTCGAACGTCACCCCATCCTTTTCGAGACTTTGAATATACACCCCAGTACAGAAATGAAAGATGTAGTATAACGAAATAATGAATATAAAAACTTAGAAAGATTCTATAATATGAAGTTTTCAAAATCATGATTTTTTTACAATATAATATACTTATCATGGTCAGGTGTCTACGGGTGAAACCCGGGACGGACTGCCCTCTCTGACACAAAACCAAACCCCCCCCCCCCTCCCCCACATTACGCCACTGCCCCGATGTGATATGTGTGAAGATGTAACGCTAACCACTCGACCACGAGAGCACCTGAAAATCTTTTATTTGTATTGAATAAGTTGTTGATTGAATGAAACAATTTCATCTGGTGTTCGACTATCTGTTGAGGGTGGGCGACGGTGAGATGAGGGGACAAGACAAACAAACGAAAAAGAAAAAACACAAAAGCATTAAATTCTTATACTAGACCGTTTCACAAACATATAGATCAACTGCATATGTCGCGAGTTCCCAACACGTCACTAACAGGAACATAGGGTCGTCTTCCTTGGGCCATAAGGGCATTCAAAAGGTACTCCCTGGTTGCGTAGTTATCCTTACAATGCCAAACTGCGTGATCAATGTCAACGTAACCGTTTCCACACCGACAGACATTGCTTTGAACAAGATTTATTCTGTGGAGATGCACATCTAGCGAGTAGTGGTTGGACATAAGTCTACTCATTACACGAATTAAGTCAGTCGAAGAACTTTGAAAAACCCTGTTGTAGATTACTTGCAGAAAACTTGAATCTTTATTAAAGGATATCCAGGGACGCAGGAAATTTATTAATAGTTCATTATTTATATTAGGCTGTCAAAACAGTCCTGCGGTATTTCCGCGAGGTGTCGTTGTAAACGCGTAGTTCTAGTTGTATTCATTGTATCGAGTCATACTATAGCTTGTTGGAAAGGTATTTTTACGCGCTATAATATAGTCCTAGACAGTGTTTTGTTTGGTTAAGTCATTCGTGAGTTATAGTGTCGCAAATATGGAGCAAAATAAAGAGAAAATCCGACATATTTTACAGTACTACTATGACAAAGGCAAAAATGCATCTCAAGCTGCCAATAAAATTTGTGCAGTTTATGGGCCCGATACAGTTTCCATTTCCACCGCACAACGATGGTTTCAACGTTTTCGTTCTGGTGTAGAGGTCGTCGAAGATGCGCCACGCTCCGGAAGGCCTGTCGTCTAAAATTGCGACAAAATCGCTGAATTAGCCGAAAAAGACCGGCATAGTAGCAGCCGTAGCATCGGCCAAGAGCTGGGGATAAGTCATCAAACCGTTATTAACCATTTGAAGAAGCTTGGATTCACAAAGAAGCTCGATGTATGGGTGCCACACACGTTGACGCAAAAAAACATCTTTGACCGTATCGACGCATGTGAATCGCAACAAAATCGATCCGTTTCTGAAGCGGATGGTGACTGGCGATGAAAAGTGAGTCACTTACGACAACGTGAAGCGCAAACGGTCGTGGTCGAAGCCCGCTGAAGCGGCTCAGACGGTGGCCAAGCCCTCATTAACGGCCAGGAAGGTTCTGCTGTGTGTTTGGTGGGATTGTCAAGGAATAATCTATCATGAGCTGCTTCCCTATGGCCAAACGCTCAATACGGACCTGTACAGCCAACAACTGGACCGCTTGAAGGTAGCACTCATGAAGAAGAGGCCATCTTTGATAAACAGAGGCCGCATTGTCTTCCATCAGGACAACGCCAGGCCACACACTTCTTTGGTGACGCGCCAGAAGCTCCGGGAGCTCGGATGGGAGGTTCTTTAGCATTCCGCCGTATAGTCCGGACCTTGCACCAAGTGACTACCACCTGTTTTTTTCCATGGCGAACGAGCTAGGTGGTCAGAAGTTAGCCACAAAAGAGGCCTTTGAAAATTGGCTATCCGAGTTTTTTGCCAATAAGGAAGCGAGCTTCTATAACAGGGGTATTATGAAGTTGGCATCTCGTTGGGATTAATTGATTAATTGATTAGATAACGTTTAGATAATGCATGACATTTCACAATTATTCAATTGTTTATCTCATGAAAAATAACATTTCATTCATTGTGATAGAAGCGTAGAAATATTTTCTATCAATTGATGTAAACATCTTTCCGATCTATTTGGAAATGTACGAGTTATAAACATTCGAAATCTTTCATTTTCTCCTGCATGTTCTGTGTTTAGGTTTTCATTCTATCCCCCAAATATTCCGGTTAGACGTAGTCCCACGTCAAAAGTTGTTACACCATTAATGGACGGTTTGACGGTGAACTCAGAAATCGATACATGCACAACGTAAATAGAATACCAGGTATATTACTCCCCGTATTTTTCATGTAATGGTAGTATAATTTCAACAAGACAGTTGTAGGGTGTTCCGCAAATTCGTGCAAAAAAAAGGTTTGTCTATACATCACAGAACCTCTTCCTCATCCGATAATTTCGATTAATTAGACAGATTATTTCATCGTAAACATCAATAGGCACGTTCTTGAGCAACAAAAAAAAACAACAAACATGCGTTTTCCCATCAGTAATGGTGGTTGTGTTAATGTTTACGTTAAGTATACAATGACGTTTACGTAAAATGTACAATAGACGGTACAACCGTTGTACAGATTGATGCCCCACTTCCCCATATATTTACGTATATAACGCGCTGTGCGTTTTTTCAAAAATAAACGCGTTTAGAGACAATCAAGCGCTCATGTAGTAGAAATAGCATCGCACAGGTCATACAATAATACATTTAGGCTTTTCTATTCCAAAATTTACACACATGTAATAAGGCAACGTTTGCCAGAAATCAAAACTTCACCAATCTCTGGTGGAAGAAATCCCCACCGAAATCACTGACACTGGATGTACATTGATTATTCCCATTATCAGTCCATCAAACACATGTTCGACGTTTCCTTATCAGTCAGTAGTTGCGTGACGCTGATAATTACAAAGCTAAACTCCCTCCAGCGAATACCGGTTTTTGATTGCCGGCGATGATTATCCTGACGAACGAACGTCGTTCCGATATAGACTTCCCCGAGTCCAGCATGCCGTAGGCCACAACGTTGATACAGTAGCAATATCTCCCACGAAATATTCACCGCCCGTCCGACAGCGTTTGGTTTCTCCAGCTGCAAGGGTACACACGACTGATAAATCTACGGATAATGAATTCCATCCTTCGTCCTTCTGGCGCTAGCAGCCAGCTACTTGTCGATATTCTGTGGCCATCAAGCGTCAGTCGTTAACCGTTGGGGCGTTCCCGGATGGAGTGTGCCTGGCACACGTGACCGGATTGTGGAAAATATGAGTGTAAAATTTTTCACACAGCACATTTTCGACTCGTCATCTGCGCGCACTGAGCAATCAGTATTATAGGATAGCGAACGGGGAGTTGTGCCTTGAAGTACCATCTCTGTTGATTCGAGGGGAATTATCCGATGGTGCATCGATGTTCACTATCACGCACGCAATTTAATCGCTCTAGTGGTCGTCAGTTATTAGCTGATAGGCTGCAGACGTCCAAGCCAGCGGATCATTAACCGATTCGTTACGGTGTGTTGAACGATTGAAAATAAGTTAAACGCAAAATCAATGAATTTATGATTCCCGGGTGAGATGAGTGGGTCTCATTAGCAATTTATTCTCGACATGTATACTATCGTATAAACACCATACACCATACATGCATATCATAATGTCCCTTCCAATAGACAATCGAAAAATGCTAAAATTGTTTTAGAGAAAAATATTTATTCAAAAGCATCTCAACACTTGCTAACAAAACCATCCTCGTAACACTCAATTTACCAGCAGGAACCAGCCAAGCGAAACCTTCGGAAAAGACTTCAAACCTAATGTACTCAAATTAAGCAAAATAGCCCCAGGACATCTTTCCCGAGTGGGAATATCCCCATTTATGACGAAAGGTGGCTTCTTCATGGTAAGCAGAAGGGGAAAAAAAAGAATTTTCTCCCATTTCGTATGAGTTTGTTTTCGCAGTCATCACGTGTGGCGCAACCCTTAATTTGCCCGGTAGCGAAGCATCTCGCCATCTCGGCGTCACGGAGAAGAACACGCTGTGTGGTGGTTTTCTCTAATATGTTTTCGTTTCAAACCTCAGTACCCTAAAGTAAGGAGTAACAACAACATCAACAAAACTATTGGGTGACATTCGGCGCTCGCAAGGGACGGTCCAGAGAAGGGCGAGATTTATACACTTTACTCACGTCCTTCATTGGAATGGAAATTGGATCTTCACGGTGCCCGAATAGGAGTGTTCAAAATGTTCAAATTAGCATTAGCATTGAGCTAGTTGCACAATATCGTAGGTGGTACGAATTCAAAACTGTTAAGTTAAAAGCAAGCCTCCATCCGTTGCTGATGATTAGTAATATCTCTTAGATGAAGGCATGCTTTCTCCAACAGTGAAGAATTGTCCTGGCCACGTCCTTGCAACTACTAGGGAACTAATGTCAGTTCGATATTTACTTAAGAAAGATGCAGAGAACTCTACGATCTCTCATAAATATCTCGGGAATTTAGGAAATGTATTAGTAGGGGAGGTAAGCCATAGGATACACTCAGCCGGTGTTACTGGCCCAGATCATTGTTACTATTACTATTATTACTATTACTATTACTATTACTATTACTATTACTATTACTATTACTATTACTATTACTATTACTATTACTATTACTATTACTATTACTATTACTATTACTATTACTATTACTATTACTATTACTATTACTATTACTATTACTATTACTATTACTATTACTATTACTATTACTATTACTATTACTATTACTATTACTATTACTATTACTATTACTATTACTATTACTATTACTATTACTATTACTATTACTATTACTATTACTATTACTATTACTATTACTATTACTATTACTATTACTATTACTATTACTATTACTATTACTATTACTATTACTATTACTATTACTATTACTATTACTATTACTATTACTATTACTATTACTATTACTATTACTATTACTATTACTATTACTATTACTATTACTATTACTATTACTATTACTATTACTATTACTATTACTATTACTATTACTATTACTATTACTATTACTATTACTATTACTATTACTATTACTATTACTATTACTATTACTATTACTATTACTATTACTATTACTATTACTATTACTATTACTTAGAGACAGAACTCGACTTGACCATCTTATTCAGCCGCTGCCACTGCTTCACTGCCTGCATCTCCGAGACCAGTGGACGGGACTTCCGCTTCCTGACATGTGTGTCCATGTTCGCCAGGTACTTTTTCACTGTTTAGCCTGTTGCACCTACCCTTCCGGCCAAGCGCACGCAGCGATGTAGCCACTCTTCCCTCGATCTTCCTCTTCAGCCTTCTTTGAAGCTTCTTGTCGCTCAAGATCTCTCATCGAATCGCTTATTAAATTGCATGGAAATTGATCTTTCTCTGAACCACATTTTCGTTTCGCTTTTTATATATGGTAAATAAACATACTTGAAACACATTAGAACGATATTAATAAAGGGTGTGTCACATCAAATTGCATCACGGAAAAAACGCTGTAGAAATTCGCCCAGTAGACCGATCCTTTTGAAAATTTTAGACAGTAAAATAAAAACTATTAAATAACTTTTGGCATTTTCTTTTTATTCATACTTTGAGCCCAAGCCCGTATGCTCGCACCTTCCTCTTTACCCCGTCCATAAGGTTCTGTACAACGTCAGGTTGTAGTTTTTTTTTAACAGAAATCCATTTTCTCTTGAAGTCCGCCTCCGATTTGACAACTTTTGGGTTCTTCCGGAGGGCCTGCTTCATAATCGCCCAATATTTCTCTATTGGGCGAAGCTCCGGCGCGTTGGGCGGGTTCATTTCCTTTGGCACGAAGGTGACCCCGTTGGCTTCGTACCACTCCAACACGTCCTTTGAATAGTGGCCCGAAGCGAGATCCGGCCAGAAGATGGTCGGGCCCTCGTGCTGCTTCAATAGTGGTAGTAAGCGCTTCTGTAAGCACTCCTTAAGGTAAACCTGCCCGTTTACCGTGCCGGTCATCACGAAGGGGGCGCTCCGCTTTCCCCAAGAGCAGATCGCTTGCCACACCATGTACTTTTTGGTAAACTTGGATAGTTTCTGCTTGCGAATCTATCCGTAACGCTGAATTTGTCCTCTGCGGAGAAGATCAACAGGCCCGGCAGCTGACGAAAGTCCGCTTTGACGTAGGTTTCGTCGTCCATTACCAGGCAATGCGGCTTCGTCAGCATTTCGGTGTACAGCTTCCGGGCTCGCGTCTTCCCCACCATGTTTTGCCTTTCGTCGCGGTTAGGAGCCTTCTGAACCTTGTATGTACGCAGGCCCTCCCGCTGCTTGGTCCGCTGGACGAATGAACTTGACAAATTCAGCTTATTGGCGACATCCGGACCGAACTTCTCGGATCACGTCTAAACTGCTTAACTACGCGCTTGTGATCTTTTTCACTGACGGAGCATCCATTTTTGCCGTTCTTCACCTTCCGGTCGATGGTTAGGTTCTCGAAGTATCGTTTTAGTACTCTGCTGACCGTGGATTGAACGATTCCCAGCATCTTACCGATGTCCCGATGTGACAACTCCGGATTCTCGAAATAAGTGCACAGGATTAATTCACGACGCTCTTTTTCGTTCGACGACATTTTTCCAAATTTACGAAAAATTGACAGTGAAGCATGGCCAACGTGATCTATACACTCTTATCTGATTATAAGCGAAAGCTGAAGATATAATTCCTAAAAATTAAATTTCTACAGCGTTTTTTCCGTGATGCAATTTGATGTGACACACCCTTTAGACGCTAAACGTATTAATTCAAACTTAGTTGATTATACGAGAATTTTTATTTATACGAGAAAATTAAATTTTACAAAAATAACACCATGAAAGACAACGTTTTTCCTTAATCAAAAAACCAATGTTGCTGCCCAGTTTTCTAGGAAACGGCTGAACCGAATTGGACGCGACAAGTTTCATTTGAAAACCCCATTTTGTTTCATTCGAGAATCCTTTAAAGTTTTATCGGAATCGGTCCATGGGTTCTGGAGATATGGATGAAACAAGAAACAAGCAAAAATTCCAGAACCCAAAACAACACGAAACCCGCTATTTTGAGAATCAAATTTCATGATTTTTCAAAACTAGCTTAATTGTGATTAATTCATTCATTCATTCAACCCCGATATGTTCCGGCTCAGGTTTCCGAGGGGAGTGACCACTTTATGACCAGAACCAAATCCCATCATGCGACATATCGAACTTCATGGTTTGTAAATACTAGCTGATTAGTGACTATTCCAAGTGTTTTTGGCCACTTTATGATAAAACGGACGACCTCCGCATAACCTGCAGCTCAAACTTTAGATCGCGATATGAGAAAAGCACGACTACACTTTTAGGTGGATCAAATCAGCTTTGGTATTCTCAAACTCGTGAATTATCATTTATGTTACCATTGGTAAAGAAATCAGTGAATTTCTTTACATTTTCGTGCAAATTACACTAGAAAATAATGAAAAGTCATAGGAGGGTTGTGTCCGAGACACGACCGCATAGTTGACGTAGGATTCCGTTAGGCTATCTGTTGATTTTGGATATGTTTGATGAATTACATCGTTAAACTGTTTTATAATGATTTGGAGGTTCGGTTGTTGGGTATTGTTTGTTCACTCCACCAGTGTATACCGATTGATGATGACAGTAAAAGCATGTTACTTTAATATAGAGAAAACATATTTGAAATGGAAAAGGTAATTTTCATTTATAATTTTTACTTTATGATACTTTCTCGCCGTATAAACTTTCCTTGGGTGAAAATGAACACAACAAAACTGACAGCTTAAACCAAATGGCCTGTTCTCAAGCTGGAACACACCTTGGTTTTATTTTATGAAAATTGAAATGAATCGTTTCATACATCAAATTATATTTAACACTACTGCTACCATATACAATTTTACACTTACACTTGTGCTAAATACACAAACGATCGGTCATTGATATGAAATTCCACGAAGCAACCAACATTGAAGTTCCAAATTTAAATTTTATTCGCTAGGATAAATCGTATCACTCACCTTACTTACAATATAAAAATGCCCCTGACTTGCATATATTTGATTTGATTTGATTTGAACACATTTCGGTGGGAGTATTCCATTCTTTGTTTTTGAGAGGCTTAAACTTTGCAGTTCATTCTCCTCTATAGGTGGGAGTAAAAGCTCCCCCTACTTTTATGTTTTTGCAATACCGATTTCCCCCAGGCAGCTTGGTTTAGATGTCTCTGTTAGAAACCCGCCGCATGTGTCGTCAATTTCGACCTATTAGAAGTGGGTTTTTCCGTTAGGATAGGGGTTGAGATTTTTCAATTGTTCGATAGTTAGTTTCATGACATATATTATTTTCTTCAATATAAAAAATTGTTATGGAGTGCCGAAATCGATTGGAAATTTCATCAATCCATCATGAAATGACTGAGCAATAAGCGTTTGAAATTGGACAATTTTCACGATGTGCTCGATTTTCGATTTTCAGTTTGTACCCCAATATGTTCCCGAAAGACGTAATCCTACGTCAAAAAAATAAATTAATCAATTTCACCCCAAAGGTATATTTTGAAGTTTTCGCTAAAAAAAATCCAAACTAACGTTCAAGGAAATTTTTTGAACAAAACATTTCATAACGTTTTATGACACTAGTACTGGTTTTAAAAATAATTGGTCAGTGGCGTAACGTGACTGGGAGACACCCGGGGCGGGTGCTAAGGGTGTCACCCCTTCAACCAACATTTGTTAGATTGTTTTATTCCTTTTTTTTTTAATTAAAGGTAAATAATACTGAACCAGAAAATCTGTTTATTATAATATTAGAACAAGAAAACAATCAGAAAATTCAACAAAATTGACAATAAAGCTCCTGTCTATCCTATCGTTGAGCACAAAAAAACAATTGACACAAAACGCAAACGGTTACTAACAGCTATGCAGCTATGCTATGCTTTCCGTTCAGCTCGCATCAAGAGCATTTGCACAATATCAGTGTCGGTCCCCGCTCCATAAAATATCTATTGTATAAAAAAGAAATAGTCAAAAATTCGACTAGAAAGTAGTCACATATTGTAAAACATCCGAAAACATTTTTTTCATGTTTTCTTATTTCCTGTCAGTCCCATCAACGTTTTTTTTAACGAAAAGCTAATCGTCAGTCCCTAGGGACCGACACGGAGCTCGTATCACAACAAATGCTCGCTTTCCGAAACTTCGTCATAGAGATTTTCCAGTTTGAGGAGACGTTTTTTCAGTTCATTGTCAGATGCTGACAATATATGTCGAGCTAGAATTGCTTCAACAATTTCGACTACTTCATTAGATGATTTTGACCGCTCTTGAATTTCCCTATAAAAGCGATCAATGCGCTCCAACGTTCCCACCCTATTTTCCTCCTCAATTGTTAACCCGGGTGCTCCTCTTAGCAACAAGAAAAATTACCAGTGCATTAAGTCTGGTCTCAACGTTGCCCAGATATTATATTTTAGTTTGAAATTGTTTTGAGCTAGACCACCTGCTTCACGTAATACATCATACCAGAAGGACAAATAACACAAAATTATATTCACAAACTGGTGATAGAAGGAACTGTGCACTTGTGTGTGTATTCGAGTTCTTGGCAAGATCGCAAAAACCATTAATAGCTGTGATCAGCCCATCGTAGTTCGCATAAATTGGTCTCTAAACATTATACTGAACACATCATCAAATTTGCGACAACCATTTTATCACCAACTAAAAAGCACAGAAAATTTGCGTTTTCCAGGGCATTATTCTTGTACCGCCATGGAATGAACCCATAGTCCCATAAAATTAACCATGCCAAACGTCTGACATTTAGTCGAAATCTTGGTAACAGTCCCAGTTCTAGGAAAGGACGCTTCAGTTGGACTTAACTTCACCACCCAATTTCATCACAAATTCCACTTTCAGCCTAGTAGTGTAATAGTGTAAATATAACTTGTAACCACTTGTTTTGTAGTGATCAAACTTACAAAACTGTTTCTCCTAAATTCACGACCACTAATTTGACAACCCTTCTAGGGATCCAATGTTGAAAATTGTTAGGTGGTTTTTGGTGGTCAATGTTCACTGAATTTTTTTTTGCGATCAAAAAGATCGAAAATATCGGAAAGAAAAGATCGATTTTCGCGATTTTTTGGAGTACCAAAAATCGGAAATCGGAGTGGAAAGATCGATCTTCAAAATATAGATCCAAGATCGCTCAATCCTAGTCTACAAACATCATCAATACCGCTTCTTTGTTTTGCTTTATCAACAAAACCTGAACTCCGTTTGATCCTGACATGTTTGGAATGTTGTTGAAAGATGTCGAAAGGCTCATAATGAAATTCAAACCTCCATTTATGAACGAAATCGTTACCCAAATCAGCAATCCTTCTCCTATTCGAAACAAAACAAAACAAGGAAGATTCTTTTACATGAGCTTTTCCATAGTGAAGTTTTTCACTAAATAATACCGCCAATCACTGACGGTAATTCAAAATATTCAAAGATTTATTTTGAATTGTGTCATAATACATAATGTCATAATGTTCAACATCTCTCTACGAAGGCATCAGTTTCCTGATAAAGGGTGTGTCACATCAAATTGCATCACGGAAAAAACGCTGTAGAAATTCGCCCAGTAGACCGACCCTTTGGAAAATTTTAGACAGTAAAATGAAAACTATTAAACAGCTTTTGGCATTTTCTTTTTATTCATACTTTGAGCCCAAGCCCGTATGCTCGCACCTTCCTCTTTACCCCGTCCATAAGGTTCTGTACAACGTCAGGTTGTAGTTTTTTTTTAACAGAAATCCATTTTCTCTTGAAGTCCGCCTCCGATTTGACAACTTTTGGGTTCTTCCGGAGGGCCTGCTTCATAATCGCCCAATATTTCTCTATTGGGCGAAGCTCCGGCGCGTTGGGCGGGTTCATTTCCTTTGGCACGAAGGTGACCCCGTTGGCTTCGTACCACTCCAACACGTCCTTTGAATAGTGGCACGAAGCGAGATCCGGCCAGAAGATGGTCGGGCCCTCGTGCTGCTTCAATAGTGGTAGTAAGCGCTTCTGTAGGCACTCCTTAAGGTAAACCTGCCCGTTTACCGTGCCGGTCATCACGAAGGGGACGCTCCGCTTTCCGCAAGAGCAGATCGCTTGCCACACCATGTACTTTTTGGCAAACTTGGATAGTTTCTGCTTGCGAATCTCCTCCGGAACGCTGAATTTGTCCTCTGCGGAGAAGAACAACAGGCCCGGCAGCTGACGAAAGTCCGCTTTGACGTAGGTTTCGTCGTCCATTACCAGGCAATGCGGCTTCGTCAGCATTTCGGTGTACAGCTTCCGGGCTCGCGTCTTCCCCACCATGTTTTGCCTTTCGTCGCGGTTAGGAGCCTTCTGAACCTTGTATGTATGCAGGCCCTCCCGCTGCTTGGTCCGCTGGACGAATGAACTTGACAAATTCAGCTTATTGGCGACATCCCGGACCGAACTTCTCGGATCACGTCTAAACTGCTTAACTACGCGCTTGTGATCTTTTTCACTGACGGAGCATCCATTTTTGCCGTTCTTCACCTTCCGGTCGATGGTTAGGTTCTCGAAGTATCGTTTTAGTACTCTGCTGACCTTGGATTGGACGATTCCCAGCATCTTACCGATGTCCCGATGTGACAACTCCGGATTCTCGAAATGAGTGCACAGGATTAATTCACGACGCTCTTTTTCGTTCGACGACATTTTTCCAAATTTACGAAAAATTGACAGTGAAGCATGGCCAACGTGATCTATACACTCTTATCTGATTATAAGCGAAAGCTGAAGATATAATTCCTAAAAATTAAATTTCTACAGCGTTTTTTCCGTGATGCAATTTGATGTGACACACCCTTTAGTTGGAAATCATCGTTTATGTTCTCTGTGTTCAAGAGGGGAAATAAGCACAGTGTGGAGAATTACCGTGGAATTACTTCCCTGTGCGCTTGCTGTAAAATTTTTGAGACCATCGTTTATGATCACCTTCTGTTTCGAGTGAAAAACTACATTTCTACTTCGCAACACGGATTTTACCCTGGCCGATCAGTCTCAACAAACTTACTGGAGTTTGTATTCGACTTAACTTCGCTGTGTTTACGTGTTATGGAGCAAGGTTATCAGATTGACGCCATTTACACGGGCCTTAAGGCAGCATTCGATCGTGTCGATCATGGAATTTTGATAGCCAAGCTGAACAAATTGGGTGTCTCATCTAGCTTACTTTCCTGGCTGAGCTCGTATTTACGTAATCGCAAAATTTCCGTTAAAGTGGGCTGCTTCCAATCGAGATGGTTTCAGAATGGGTCCGGAGTTCCGCAAGTTATCATTTTAGCACCTTTGCTTTTCTCGTTGTTCGTCAACGACATTGACAACGACGTGACCGCCACTGATTGTTTGAGACTTCAAAAATTGATCGATTTATTCGCGGAATGGTGCAGCTTTAATTACATGTCAATCAGCATTCAAAAATGCACTGCCATTAGCTTTTCCTGCAAAAAGCAGCCAATTGTTTTCGACTATTGCATTAATGGATCATTACTCCAGCGTAGTGATAGCGTCACGGATCTTGGAGTTGTTTTGGACAGTCCGATGTCGTTCAGACAACACTATATATTCATTATTAATAAGGCGTATCGTCAGCTTGGAACTATTTTTCGAATCGGCAGAGACTTGGTGATCCTGGTACATTACGAACTCTATATTGCTCTTTAGTTCGTTCCATCCTCGAGACAAGTTGCGTTGTTTGGAATCCGCATCCGTTTAGTGTTAATTAGATAGTAATTTTGGTCGTATAGATACTATATTTTTATCTCCTCTATTAATCTTATTATTTCATTCATATCGAAAAATGTAACCAAATGAACATCCCTATTTCAATAACTGTTTCTCAGCTACAACATAATGTACCAGAGAAAAAAATGCCCGGAAGGTTAAAGACGCCCCAACATTCATGTCCGAGGGCCCGCCGCAGCACCGATATTTGAATCGTGAGCAAAATATTGAATAGGTACATTATGGCAATTGCAATTGTTTTGATGCCCTTAAGTTGGGTTCGCAGCTAGAAACTTAACTCGATTTTCCATCAGAATGTGTTATTACTTGATGATATTGAATTGGGTTGAGCCATTTTATGTGCCATTTGCCGTGCTTCTACCTCTCTGTAAGCCAATTTCAAGAAACATAAACATAAAGTCCTCATGGAACGATTCTGTTCCACCAAACGACTAGAAACGACAGAACCGTACAATTTTGTCAATAATTATCATGAACATTAGTAAAGCACCCGTTCAGCTTCTGAAACCAAATGGCAATTTTCCAGCGTAGTGGACAGGCTGCTTATAATTACGAAGGGATGCCACTTTTAGGGCGCCAACAGCAGAGAGCATAGAACAACCCGCGGCTGCTTTCAGTGAACGCGCATAAACATCACAAACAGAAATGCCATCCATTCGTTCTCGTTGTCCCCATCGTTGTCGCCATCGTCGTAGTCGTGATAAAATTAACCCTTCTCTCTGAATGGCCCTCAAATGGCTCGGGAGCATCGCGTGGCCAGAGTTTTCGTAAGAGCTCAGTAAAATATTATAACAATTTTATTTATTTGTTTATTTACGTTTGTGTATTTAAAGAGGACACTTCCAAAACAAATTTCACTTGGCTGGAGTCACTTTGGCTGGCATATAGTAGCTATGGTTAGGGCTTCGGATAGAAATCAACAGCACGATTGGTAAGGGGGTGGGTTAACGATTTGCGATGGTGATGACACCAATTTGGAGGTTATAGTCAACTTCTAATAACAGGGAAATAACTTGAACAGCCCCTAACTGCTGAACATACTGAGTTATTTTTGCCATGGGATTCTCAATAATGACAAGTAGATTCAATTATAGCAAGTCGATTCATGGAGACTTTTGTATTTATTTTTATAAAATAATATATAAAATATAATTATTTTTATCACGAAATTCATAAATATGAAATAATTTCTGCTGCATTTTCCAATTTGCGACTTGTACGCAGACGTATGTTTTACAAAACGTCAAGGCAACAGTTCGCGTTCGATTGGAATATTACAGTTGTTCTACCACATTTTAATTGCAGAAAAAAGAAGACAGGTATTTTAACCTTTGAATGGAATATATGGACTGCTCCAATGCTGTGTTCAAACTTAATGACATCGTAACGGCAATATATTAGTCTCAAACCAATTTTCCAACCAACTATTTGTGTGAAAACAAAACTATACAATCGCAACGCATTAAGTTCTACCGGCAAACAAGTTCATAACATTTATTTGCAATGACCCTTCTGAAATTTTTCCCCAACTGAACTACTTTTCGGCTCGATAGCTAACCCATTTCATCTCAATGCAATCGTTGTCAAGAATAGCAAACGCTGCCAAATAGGATTTGCTTCCGGAACGATATAGGAATATTTGCTCCAAACTAATTGTACGGTGTTATTCCGCCGGTGAGATTCCTTCGAAAGCAAAATAATTTATTTTTCACACCGTCTTGCCATCTTTGATCCTGCGAATAATTAGAAGCGTCTATGGACCCTTGATGATCCCGTCATGTATACGCCAGGGACACACGAGCCAACACCATTTGAAAGCGAATAGAAACAAAAGATGAAAGAACCTCATTTCCCACTTAGTTCATTATGTGCATACTAACTCCCCCGCGTGGGAGGTTCTTCGCTCATGCCGCTTGTTGTGTCAGGTGGGGGCGATAGGAGCGCTACACGCGAAGTTCCAGACCGACCGACCAAGATCCAAGGGCCCATAAGTGTTCACAGCATCACGCTGCGGGATCATGAAACAAAGACCGTGGTGTTGAGCCTGAATACCTGGAAAACTGTTTAATTGAGTTCAATTTTCCTTCTTTCTTTCTTTCGTTCTCGCTTCTCGTCGCAGTTTTTCTGAAGTTTTCTGTTTTAATTATATGTAAGTGGAGAAGCTTTCGAAGCGTCGGCTTTCATCTTTGGCTGACTGCTAGTGAATATCGCTTCTTGTACTGCATTTTCACATTTTTTTTTCTCGTTTCGTTCACGCCCAAGAAACAACCAACCAACGAAAAATTGCGAATGAGTTAGCTCCAGGAAAATTGCAAATAATTAATGTTATACTTTACGGTTATTTAGTAGCATCAACTGGAGTTTAAAGCGGTGAGGACAGGGTTGAAAGGCAACTCTCGAGGCCACGAGTTGCAACTCGAGGGCCCAATTAGCAGCGAGGTGCATTTCGCGTTATCCTTGCATTCTGCCGGGCTTGCTTAGAGGTGTGATACCATAACTAATTAGAGCCACTTCAGCCGCAGTCAGACTCTAGCAACATCAAAGTTTTGCGCCCACTTCGGGGATGATTCGGGATGATTACCTTGAAGAGTAACGGCTTCAATGAAATACAGACTCAATTATGTGTACCATTGACACAAACGGAGTCAGATCTGCCACTGGTGAGCTGTTTCAATTCTAATAAGATAATTAGGATTACGTGTACTAATTACCGATCGTACAATGCAACGCACCAATTTAGGCAGAGAAGAGCATTGCCACTTGAACCGAAGTCGCGCTCTCGCAATTACAAAATTGCAAAGGAAACGGAATGGAAATTGTGTATCATGAAGCGGAACCAAATGTTTGCTCTATCTTTCGCAAAATCGAGACTAGATATGCTTTCTCTTTATTACACGTATCTGCAGATACAAAGGAAAACCAGTTTGGCCGAAAATATTATTGTATACCCGAGATTATAATACAATTTCCATCCACTATTTCTCCAACTATCGACACTTTTATTTCCTCCATTAACAGGCATTCCTTAGCCGCAAGTGTTCTCATCGGTAAGGGTGGATAATCTATCCTCCCATTATGGAGTCCGATTGTTACGGTGACGATGTTATTCATATTGGACGAGTTGTGAATTAATTTACTTTGATTAGTTCACATTAGGGTAGCAATGGATGTATGGAATAAAAATTTCATTATCGAATTTCAAAACCCGACCACAATTTGATTATTGGCCCAAAAAAAAAGACCTCAAAGTTTCAGCTCCATCGGACATGATTTAGAGGTGCCTCAAAGCGCTCAACGTTTTGAATTTTTGATCCTCGAAAATCTTTCTATGGGAGAGTGAAGGAAATTTGGAAAATCGAAAATTGTGGACACCCCATTTTGTCCACGTGGACATTTTTTCTTTTTTCAATTAAAACAATTAAGTAAATAACTGAATTGCGCCTAAATTCCATTTTATCTCAATTTAACTTCAATTTATATCATTGTTTTCTAGCTGTACTCTGCTGTACCTGCATTGTTGTGGCCCATTACTTTTTGTATGGTAGGTAAATGACTAACAAGTACAAAGTACAGAGCACATGTTTCATATGAGTTTTATTTTGAAATACTTGTGAGTATACAATATTTTTGCTAACACAGAAACACACTGTGTACAGTTGAGCAGATGAGGAACAAACCGCATCTGAATATAAACTACACAACTTCGAAGATTGATCTTGAGTCTTGACTAATTATGGTTTGCAATCATAATCGAGCCAATCGAATAAAAATAAATTAATTCATTAAAATCCTCTTTAAATACAATTTCAGTACCCGTTTTTTAAACACTTGCAAATGCAAAATGTGTTGATGTCACATAGTATACGAGCCTGATCACGAACGTCACTTCACGGTGAAAACGATATGAAATGTATACCATTCATTTCGTTTTCACCGTGAAGTGACTTTCGTTCGTATTGTACATATTTGATACAAGAAATCAATTTACGTTCGCGGCTTTATTTCAGAAGAGTACATCAGAGTACATCTGGAAATCCATTAACATCTTCGTCAGTAATAGTGCAAATGACCTGATTAATTCGATTCATATTTGATTCATGTGAAATTTCAGCAGAACTTTTCACTACAGAGATATTCTTGATCGAATGAAAAAATAACCTTTCACTTTGGATTATGAATGTTTCATGATATAACGATCGCGTAGTTGTGGAAGATGAAAATGGGCAGTTGTGATAGCTAGAGAATGTTCTATACAATATACAGCCATTGCTATGACCAATGCATTGTTTCGTGGCAGAGTTGCAGCGTTCCAAAAATCACCCAAAACTTACGATATCGCATCCCGCTCCTTTTTTTTTTTTGTTGGGTGCAGTTCTTTGTCCACTACGAAATATGATCGATCACTGTAAATATCGATTAACCTTCACTCTGTATTTCCAATTCATCTTTAGTCGGTAACGCAATACGGAACCTTTTCCGTCATATTTCGGATAATTTTCTAAGGGTATTCAAATATTTTATTATTTTCCAAATCCTTATCGAACATTCTGCATTGAGTGTCTATGGATGACTTCCGAAATGGGGAAAAAGGACATCAGACAACTCACGATTCATGCATTCCCAACTATGAAATCAAGCTCAAATATGAACTATGAAAGAATTATTGAACATTTCTTGAGACCTATTTTTTGCCTGAAATTGACCCAAATTAAAAAATACACTATTTAGAACGGTTTAGTTGCATTCATTCGATAGATGAAAAAAATTACGGGGAAAAGCTTCAATTTTGTTGATAAAAACCATCATGTATTACTAACATAGTCTAAGCAAACATTGTCAAAATATTGAACTCCCGGCCCCGTTAGGCTGACGCCATATGAACCTTAATAAAATATATATTTTGGATAAAAAAAAATCATGTATATCATGTATTGTTGGCAGAAAATTAATAAAAACAATTAAAAAACAAAAAATATCAAGTTTATTTTCACCTCTAAAAGGCACTTTAATACATCAAATTAAATGTTTTACAACTGCATTCTATGCGAAATTTTCAGAAAAATAAATATGAGAATACTAGGTCAATTGATTAAAGTTTGACGACTAGTGGTGCATGGATCATTTTACGCAAATGTAAATATTAATTCCTAGAAATCGAGGAATTCCAATACTTTGAAAAATTGCAACTTTTCGGGTAAAAAATACAAAAAAATGATTTTACACGTAATTCGGCATGAACAACTATACAGGCATTATTATCCTAAGACCAATTGTTCTCGAGAAAAATCTATAGAAAATTATATTATATTTGATGAAAAAGACATATGTGTAATATCATGAAAACTATAATGGAATCGTTTAATTTTCATAGTTTTGGACTATGAACGTTTATGCATAACCCATATCTATAAAAGTCATAGGATCATAGGAATTAGCTCGGTCCTTCACAGTTTACGTGAGTTATTTTCAGAATATGTATTTCAATGAAGAAGAATGATATTAGTAAAAATATATCAAGCAGGCAGCTCAATCCGTTTATTGATAAATATGGAATACTCAGGTTTGGCAGAATGTTTTTAAAGTCTTGAATACGGAACAGTTTCCATCTAATTTAGAATGTATTGGTGATTGTATTTGAAAAAAATATATATTATGCGTGTCCACGTGGACATAGTCTATACCTCCTCCCCCCTCTCCGTGGACAAGCGTGGACATTGTCATACTCCCTACCTCCCCTAAAGTTGTCCACGTGGTATGTGGACAGCCCCTAACCTGAGAGGCATTGAAGGTATGGCAAAAAATAATTATTGAATTTCAAAAATCGACCATGTATATTTTCGATTTTCCAAATTTCCTTCACTCGCCCCTTGGAAGATTTTCGAGGATCAAAACATCAAAACGCTTTGAGGCACCCTTAAATCATATCTGATTGAGCTGAAACTTTGCACAGCTCATTGTTTGGGCCAATAAACAAAATGTACATGGTCGGTTTTGGAAATTTGACATGACCATTTTCGCTGCCACCCTAGTTCACATAGTAGAAATCTGCATCCTAACTCACCTGATCTCATAAATGAACTGTAGCCATAAAGTTCTACCGTTTGGTCCTTTAGCAATACTTGTGGGGCTTTCTCTCGTAGACTCGCTAGTGTTTTTTTTTCAGCGTCTGAACATAGATGGTAAGGAACAAGCGATAACAAATCGGGAATCACAGTTTTTATTTATGTTTTTTTTTTTGAAAAAATGCTATTAATGTTCAATTTGTTACATTTTTATGTATAAATTATCGCATTTTACATACTCTGCTAACTTTTCTCTATTTAGAAACATGTCAAGAACATGTCAAACGTAAGAATTTACACACAAAAATGTTGCGAGCAAAACATTATTTTTTTCAGGAGTCTTCATACAAAAATGACTTATATTCCAAAAACTATAAAAGATAGAAAGTTGATGTCTTCGACAAAAGTTCATATTTTAATAAGACCAAAACATTGTCGCATACACTATATCGCTATCTTGACTTTAAACAAAATTAGAAATAGTTGTATTTTTTTCAAAAAAAACATGAAAAAGTTGTTGTTCGAAAAACTTTTTCCCTGTAAAAGTGCCCATCTTCCGATGTATGGACGACTTGTTAGAAATTGTAAGGGCTATTCATATATATATATATATATATATATATATATATATATATATATATATATATATATTTGGTAATTTAAAAAAAAAATTTGAGAAAAATGAATTTTAATTTTTAAAATAACTTTTTCTTCAGCAAACTTTTTTTCCAAAAAAAATTTGGTATTTTTTAATGAAAATTTAAACAGTTTCCTACATTCCGTTCTTTAACAATAATTTTGTAGGTATCATAGTTTTTAAGTTATAACTTTTTGTTTAAAATAACAAGTGGACAAGCGTGGACATTTCTTATACCCCTCCCCCTGTTGTCCACGTGGACATTCCTCCGGTTTTGAGCAAAAAATCAAGAAATTCTATTTTTTCGCTTAAATTTCATTTCAAGTTTGTTTCTATTTTCTATTCCATATGTTTAATGATAAAAATTATAGCCTTACCAATGGTAACGATTTGTCTTGAAATCTTCGATGTTTTTCAACATTGTCCGGGAGCTCATTATTTTCTTCCGAATTCCATCCACGTTATCTTCATATCCATTTTAAAATACCCTTTGTGAGCTTATTCTCGAGTATTTTTATTAAAGCTGGCTGGCTGTTTGAGTTTTCAAAAAATCAGACAATGAAATCAACCACTTTGTTTGAAAACAGAATTTTCTCGTCTAAACATCAATAACTTTCGCTTTTACAGGTTCGGTAGTGCCTGATGGCTATAATGAACCTAGTAAAACAAAACATCTGCAATATCATCGTGATCGATGATTCCGTTGACCTACAACCCTTAATTGTTAAATCATGCTGAATATTGTCCATAAAAATTCATGCCGAATCTAAGGAAAAAACCCAAAGCATATTTTTGTAGGCATACATCTTTTCGATCATAGATGCACCGTTTTTTCCTGGATATTTCAGCATCCTTCATGCAACTTGAGAATTCCATCCTCTCAGAACTTATGCTATACAGTATGTTGAAGTTCTTACAAGAATCTTAACAGTTAATAATATGAAGATGCAATGTCTGGTGTGTAAGGCGGGTGGAGTTTTAGAAGTGCCCTAGAAGCGTTCTGGATCGTTGATTTTCATACATTCAGCTGCTAGCAGTACTTGTTGGAATTCATCGAAACTAGTTGAAGTAGTTGAGTTGGATTCATCGAAACTAGCAGTAGGTAAAAGCTCAGGATACAGATTTTCTTCCAGTCCTACCAGACCCAGCCATAACTTTCTTCAAGCGAAAACCTGCTTCGGAGTTCCATTCACTTGCCAAGATTTTTTTTAACTCAACATCCTTGTAAATGATTTGCCCTTTACAATTCGCTACAAATATGTATTTTCGTCGCGTTTATGAAACGAATCGCAGATTGAGATAAGTCCCTTCAAGTGTTTTTCGGTAAAATAAACCCTTATTCCTGAATCCGGTCGAATTTGAAATTAGCACAATGTTGCGTTCTTTAAGAGGGTATTCTAGTCTAAAAATTTGAAAAAAAAAATCTTTTTTTTTTCTTCATATTTCTCTAATTCAGATATTTAAGGGTGCTCATACACTGTTTAACCGAATCCAAATATTTGACTCTTTTTGACAGATAAAATTTGGTCAACGTGTACTGATCAAAGGGGCTGTCCACATACCACGTGGACAACTTTAGGGGGGGTAGGGGTTACGAAAATGTCCACGCTTGTCCACGGTAAGGGAGGAGGGGGTTTTGATATTGTCCACGTGGAAACGTTAAGTATTTTTTAAAGTAGAACATTCAAGTTAGAAGTCAAAATTGAATGAGATCTGTTTTGTATTTACACAATTTTTTGAACTTCACGCCCGCCCTGAGTGCTCAGTATTCATCAATAAAAATACTGAACTGCCTGAGAGTGCTGCTCGGTCAAACATCCATATTTTTTCATATGACTGAACCTCTTTCCTGAAATGAATATTCTGGAGGTAACGCACATGAACTAGGATCCAATTTATTCCAACCGGTAATAGAGGGCATGGGGCAATGCATGGACTACATATTAACCCATATTACGGAACCCGATCGGATTTGACAAATCGCAATCCGAACGAAATAAACTTTTGCATTCTGCATTTCAAGGTTACAATATTTGTACAATCCGATAGGATTTGATTCGATCAGATTAAGGGGGATAGAGACACGAATTTCGGACGTTTGTTCGAGGTCCGAAAAAGTAAAACAAAGACTATTTTTACCATCCATTATATCACTATTTGTTATATCAATAAAACAAAAATTGAACGGAAAAATATATATCCATAATTAGAAGCTGATCGAGTGAGGGGGTTCAAAAAAAAGTTGTGCCATGGCGTACAAGATTCCAGCACTTCTGGATCTCTGAAACAAACAAATCGAACAGATTCTGAATCAGTAAAGATGCCACTATCGTATGAACCTCGGACAAGTCAAAAACGTGTTTTTTGATAAAATGGCGGAAATTTGAACTGATTCTGAATCAGTAAAGATGCCACTATCGTATGAACCTCGGACAAGTCAAAAATGTGTTTTTTGATAAAATGGCGGAAATTTGAAGGAAAAATGCTGTTAAAAACTTTTTTTTTCAAGTTTCTTGTTTTTTTTAAATAGTAAAGTTACGAAATTATGATTTTTTATAGGTTCATGCGATAGAAAGATACATTCTTCTTCTTCTTCTTCAATGGCACGAACTTCGCCGTCTCAACGTAGTATTACTTGCGTCATTTTTATTAGTACTTAGTTGAGATTTCTATGCCAAATAACACGCCTTGAATGCATTCTGAGTGGTAAGCTCTAGAATACGCGTGATCACAGTGCAAGTTGCAAGAAAGATACATACAAATTGTATTCATATAAACATAGATCGGATAAGTAGAACTTGAGATATCGTGTAAACCAGTTTGAAAAACATATTTCGAGAAAAACGCGTTTGTAGTTTTTTTTTTTTTTTCTTTCTTTATTATAGAGATTTTCAGCCAAAGGCTGGTTCTTCTCTAAACGTTTGTAGTTAATTGTTATGGCCGTACTAGATAAGATATCGCATCACTAAAATGGCTATAGCTTGGTAAATAATGAGATTTTCAAAAAAGTCTCTTCTATGGTATATTCTTAAGGTGGCCGTACACTGTTTGCCCGGAGGTCAAACATTTGATATTTTTTGACAGATAAGGTTTGATTTGATATTTGTACAAACACTATTTTGTTTGCCACTCTTCAATTTTAAACAGTAGTAAACAATATCAAACACCGAACATGGAAAAAAAATCAACTGAAATATCCAAGGTAACCTAACCATGTACCGACAGGTTCGAAGAACAGACTGAAAAAATATTTTAGGCATCCAATAATTGAATATTTGCTTGTCGTGTTTTGTGTAGAATATATTTGATCAGTACACGTTGACCAAATTTTATCTGTCAAAAAGAGTCAAATATTTGGCTTCGGTCAAACAGTGTATGAGCACCCTTAAATGTCTGAATTAGAGAAATATGAAGAAAAAAAAAAGATTTTTTTTTTCAAATTTTTAGACTAGAATACCCTCTTAAAGAACGCAACATTGTGCTAATTTCAAATTCGACCGGATTCAGGAATAAGGGTTTATTTTACCGAAAAACACTTGAAGGGACTTATCTCAATCTGCGATTCGTTTCATAAACGCGACGAAAATACATATTTGTAGCGAATTGTAAAGGGCAAATCATTTACAAGGATGTTGAGTTAAAAAAAATCTTGGCAAGTGAATGGAACTCCGAAGCAGGTTTTCGCTTGAAGAAAGTTATGGCTGGGTCTGGTAGGACTGGAAGAAAATCTGTATCCTGAGCTTTTACCTACTGCTAGTTTCGATGAATCCAACTGAACTACTTCAACTAGTTTCGATGAATTCCAACAAGTACTGCTAGCAGCTGAATGTATGAAAATCAACGATCCAGAACGCTTCTAGGGCACTTCTAAAACTCCACCCGCCTTACACACCAGACATTGCATCTTCATATTATTAACTGTTAAGATTCTTGTAAGAACTTCAACATACTGTATAGCATAAGTTCTGAGAGGATGGAATTCTCAAGTTGCATGAAGGATGCTGAAATATTCAGGAAAAAAATGGATATGAAGATAACTTGGATGGAATTCGGAAGAAAATAATGAGCTCCCGGACAATGTTGAAAAACATCGAAGATTTCAAGACAAATCGTTACCATTGGTAAGGCTATAATTTTTATCATTAAACATATGGGATAGAAAATAGAAACAAACATGAAATGAAATTTAAGCGAAAAAATAGAATTTCTTGATTTTTTGCTCAAAACCGGAGGAATGTCCACGTGGACAACAGGGGGAGGGGTATAAGAAATGTCCACGCTTGTCCACGGAGGGGGAAGGGGGTGTCTAAAATCATGCTTTTTCTGTCCACGTGGTATGTGGACAACCCCAAATATATTCTACACAAAACACGACAAGCAAATATTCAATTATTGGATGCCTAAAATATTTTTTCAGTCTGTTCTTCGAACCTGTCGGTACATGGTTAGGTTACCTTGGATATTTCAGTTGATTTTTTTCCATGTTCGGTGTTTGATATTGTTTACTACTGTTTAAAATTGAAGAGTGGCAAACAAAATAGTGTTTGTACAAATATCAAATCAAACCTTATCTGTCAAAAAATATCAAATGTTTGACCTCCGGGCAAACAGTGTACGGCCACCTTAAGAATATACCATAGAAGAGACTTTTTTGAAAATCTCATTATTTACCAAGCTATAGCCATTTTAGTGATGCGATATCTTATCTAGTACGGCCATAACAATTAACTAAAGGGTGTGTCACATCAAATTGCATCACGGAAAAAACGCTGTAGAAATTCGCCCAGTAGACCGATCCTTTTGAAAATTTTAGACAGTAAAATAAAGACTATTAAACAACTTTTGGCATTTTCTTTTTATTCATACTTCGAGCCCAAGCCCGTATGCTCGCACCTTCCTCTTTACCCCGTCCATAAGGTTCTGTACAACGTCAGGTTGTAGTTTTTTTTGAACAGAAATCCATTTTCTCTTGAAGTCCGCCTCCGATTTGACAACTTTTGGGTTCTTCCGGAGGGCCTGCTTCATAATCGCCCAACATTTCTCTATTGGGCGAAGCTCCGGCGCGTTGGGCGGGTTCATTTCCTTTGGCACTAAGGTGACCCCGTTGGCTTCGTACCACTCCAACACGTCCTTTGAATAGTGGCACGAAGCGAGATCCGGCCAGAAGATGGTCGGGCCCTCGTGCTGCTTCAATAGTGGTAGTAAGCGCTTCTGTAGGCACTCCTTAAGGTAAACCTGCCCGTTTATCGTGCCGGTCATCACGAAGGGGGCGCTCCGCTTTCCGCAAGAGCAGATCGCTTGCCACACCATGTACTTTTTAGCAAACTTGGATAGTTTCTGCTAGCGAATCTCCTCCGGAATGCTGAATTTGTCCTCTGCGGAGAAGAACAACAGGCCCGGCAGCTGACGAAAGTCCGCTTTGACGTAGGTTTCGTCGTCCATTACCAGGCAATGCGGCTTCGTCAGCATTTCGGTGTACAGCTTCCGGGCTCGCGTCTTCCCCACCATGTTTTGCCTTTCGTCGCGGTTAGGAGCCTTCTGAACCTTGTATGTACGCAGGCCCTCCCGCTCCTTGGTCCGCTGGACGAATGAACTTGACAAATTCAGTTTATTGGCGACATCCCGGACCGAACTTCTCGGATCACGTCTAAACTGCTTAACTACGCGCTTGTGATCTTTTTCACTGACGGAGCATCCATTTTTGCCGTTCTTCACCTTCCGGTCGATGGTTAGGTTCTCGAAGTATCGTTTTAGTACTCTGCTGACCGTGGATTGGACGATTCCCAGCATCTTACCGATGTCCCGATGTGACAACTCCGGATTCTCGAAATGAGTGCACAGGATTAATTCACGACGCTCTTTTTCGTTCGACGATATTTTTCCAAATTTACGAAAAATTAACAGTGAAGCATGGTCAACGTGATCTATACACTCTTATCTGATTATAAGCGAAAGCTGAAGATATAATTTCTAAAAATAAAATTTCTACAGCGTTTTTTCCGTGATGCAATTTGATGTGACACACCCTTTACAAACGTTTAGAGAAGAACCAGCCTTTGGTTGAAAATCTCTATAATAAAGAAAGAAAAAAAAACTACAAACGCGTTTTTCTCGAAATATGTTTTTCAAACTGGTTTACACGATATCTCAAGTTCTACTTATCCGATCTATGTTTATATAAATACAATTTGTATGTATCTTTCTTGCAACTTGCACTGTGATCACGCGTATTCTAGAGCTTACCACTCAGAATGCATTCAAGGCGTGTTATTTGGCATAGAAATCTCAACTAAGTACTAATAAAAATGACGTAAGTAATACTACGTTGAGACGGCGAAGTTCGTGCCATTGAAGAAGAAGAAGAAGAATGTATCTTTCTATCGCATGAACCTATAAAAAATTATAATTTCGTAACTTTACTATTTAAAAAAAACAAGAAACTTGAAAAAAAAAGTTTTTAACAGCATTTTTCCTTCAAATTTCCGCCATTTTATCAAAAAACACATTTTTGACTTGTCCGAGGTTCATACGATAGTGGCATCTTTACTGATTCAGAATCAGTTCAAATTTCTGCCATTTTATCAAAAAACACGTTTTTGACTTGTCCGAGGTTCATACGATAGTGACATCTTTACTGATTCAGAATCTGTTCGATTTGTTTGTTTCAGAGATCCAGAAGTGCTGGAATCTTGTACGCCATGGCACAACTTTTTTTTGAACCCCCTCACTCGATCAGCTTCTAATTATGGATATATATTTTTCCGTTCAATTTTTGTTTTATTGATATAACAAATAGTGATATAATGGATGGTAAAAATATTCTTTGTTTTACTTTTTCGGACCTCGAACAAACGTCCGAAATTCGTGTCTCTATCCCCCTTAATCTGATCGAATCAAATCCTATCGGATTGTACAAATATTGTAACCTTGAAATGCAGAATGCAAAAGTTTATTTCGTTCGGATTGCGATTTGTCAAATCCGATCGGGTTCCGTAATATGGGTTAATATGTAGTCCATGCATTGCCCCATGCCCTCTATTACCGGTTGGAATAAATTGGATCCTAGTTCATGTGCGTTACCTTCAGAATATTCATTTCAGGAAAGAGGTTCAGTCATATGAAAAAATATGGATGTTTGACCGAGCAGCACTCTCAGGCAGTTCAGTATTTTTATTGATGAATACTGAGCACTCAGGGCGGGCGTGAAGTTCAAAAAATTGTGTAAATACAAAACAGATCTCATTCAATTTTGACTTCTAACTTGAATGTTCTACTTTAAAAAATACTTAACGTTTCCACGTGGACAATATCAAAACCCCCACCTCCCTTACCGTGGACAAGCGTGGACATTTTCGTAACCCCTACCCCCCCTAAAGTTGTCCACGTGGTATGTGGACAGCCCCTAACGTTTTTTTAACACTTTGACGGACGCATCTTTGACAAAATGGTTTGTACTCGTCGCCTGCATCTATCGATGAAAACTGCTGGTCGTTGTCGGCCCTTTTCACAAGCTTTATCAAATATATTTTTTTCATTAGAGAAAATCCGTGCTCATTTCAATTCAAACATAACGTTTTTGTTATTCAAGTAAACAAAGGCGTAACACCTGTCGATAACAGCCAGCACCTGTCGATAACAGCTATTTTCTATTTATACAATAAGTTTCTTAGGGAGCTGGGACCGACACTGATAATGCGAAAACGCTCTTGATGCGAACTGAATGGAAAGCGCAGCAAGAACAATTTGGGGCCTAACGTGTTTAACCGTGACCGGAAAAAATCGCCCCGGAAAAATTGCAGTTGAAAGCAGTTGTTTTCCGGAGCGATTTTTCCCGGGAATCTTTCAAACCCACTTTTCATCCAACCCTTGTATTTTGATTTGAAGTATGCATGTTGTACTTATGTTACAGTTTAACAAAAGTGCTGGGAATTACGCCAAAACAATAGTTTACATCAATTACATCGAAAACTGCTTCGAGAAAAAGTATTTTTATTATTTTAATCAAACTCGTTACAATTGTCGAACTTACACAGTGGGATGCTTTTATTAACTATTAGGGTTGCCTGTAAGCTTTGCATTTATATTATCCAATCATTGTTTCCAACAAGTTCAACTGAGCCGTTTTGTCCGATAAGCGCATTTTATACACTTCTCCCTTACCGGGCAGGAAATTTCAAACAGTGCGAGGAGATAGCAACAACTTAGTCGTCTATTTTTGTTTCGGAAAATCCTATATAAAAGAGTTTATAGACAGAGACAGGGTGCACACATAGCATAATGGGGTATGAATTACGAAAGGAAAAGCATTACAAAACCTTACCGGTGGATACGCAGACGTGTGAATGTGTGAATGTGTGTACGAATCGCCTTAGTCAAGGTATTCTACTATCATAAATCATATGGGTTCCGACACTGTGAATATCGTGGCCCCGGCAGGAAAACGGCATTTAGAGGTTTCCTTAGCGGGTGTAAATATTATCATATCACGATTATTTATTCACGGTGGTTTATGATGTACGCAAGACACACGCCAGGTGTAGATAAAGTACAAAGTAGAGCTGTTCTCAATGTCACAGCGGGTGGATTATTGTGTTGTTTACCATGTAAGAATATTAGGACAAATGATTTCCATTGTTCGGAATCAGAGGACGCGAGAAGTTGGAGCACATTCCGTCTAGAAGTTGCTGGTAAATTGTTCCATCCCTAGTACTCCAACGTGACTGTATGAACAATTCTCGCCTAACTCCAGAGGAACGTAGCTGAAGGCCGGGACATTGTTCCGCGAATTGTTTAAAAGGAAATCGTTCTTTATCTCTACGTTGGGTTATTTTTCGATTTTTAAAAAACTCAAACTTTAACCGCTTCGCG